>NC_059270.1:2597859-2630359 GCF_017591435.1 Portunus trituberculatus
AAACTTATCTTATGTTATTCCCCTCTATGGTAGTGTCTGGTGAGGATCAAAGGAGCAGCAAGAAGAAAGTCAATTGTATAAGGGAACTGTAGGGACTAGAAAGGAATGGGTCTTGAATTGTTGATAGAAGAAAATATATTAGTACTTTCAATACTGGGGCACATTTTTACCATGAGATTTGTGTACTATTAGACTTTTTTATTGACAGTAGGAAGGGTCTATGGAGGTCAGAAGGTTAATGGCCACAGTCTTCGCAATTTTAATCCCTCAATAAGTTTCTGAAGCTATGAGAAATCACCAAATAGTAAGCAACGTGAATATGGAAACAGGTCATGGTACTGAAAGGGTTAAAAGTTGAAAAAGGAAATGTTGTGAGTTCTGATCCTCTTAATTTATATAACAAAAATATCTGGTTCTGGTTTGTGCATTTAAGAGACTCTACTTGATATCGATTTGTGTAAACATCATCTTTATCGATCATCTCACAGCTTTTACCTCCTTCAGTACTGGGACACATTTTTACCTTGAGATTTGTGCACAATGAGACCATTTTATTGACATTAGGAAGAGTCTATGGAGGTCAGATAGTTAATGGCCACAGTCTTCACATAAGTTTCTGAAGCTGTATAAAGTCACCAGATGACTATGGAAACACATCATAGTACTCCAGGGGTTAAATGCATAGCAGGATACCGGATTGTATTAGTTGACCCTACAAAAAACCGTTTTCTCGTAACAAATTTAAGAAAACGCACGAAAACATTGCATTTCTCGGGGATACAACACCAGGATTCCAATGTGACAAAGATCTCTATTTGAAAACGCTTTGCTCTCTCACCACGACTATTTTCCAAAGCCACAGAAATGATTAACGGGACTTTCAATTGTGTTCCTCCAATAATTATATAGAAATATCTAATCACCGCAAAAACACCTTAAAAAAAAACTCGTGTAAATTCAAATAAAGCCTTTCAAAATAGCGGAGGTGAGGCACATAAATGTTTTGAGAATACGAGTTTGGGTTAAACCTCTGAAATTATACTAGACACCTATACACGCGCACCACAAGCACAGTAATCAGCGGTGAGGTATCCCAGCACACGCCCAGTACTGCAAGGGACTGCGAAGACCAAATAAGAACGTGCTCTAAGTATTACCTTGTCTCAAACTGCTCTTTTAACCGTGACGCGTTTCCATATTCATTCTGCTTACTATTTGGTGATTTTACACAGCTTCAGAAACTCATGTGGGGGATTAAACTAGTGAGGACTCTAGCCATTAAGCTTCTGACCTCCATAGACCCTTCCTAATGTCAATAAAATCGTCTAATCGTACACAAAACTCATGGTAAAAATGCGTCTCGGTACTGAAGGGGTTCACTCCACCTGAGCACCGCAAATCCCTCCATTAACCCTTCCAATACTAAGACACATTTTTACCTTGAGATTTGTGTACAATTATACCATTTTTTGACATTAGGAAGGGTCTATGGGGGTCAGAAGATTAATGGTCACAGTATTCACTATTTTAATCCTTAAGCTGTATAAAATCATTAAATAGTATCCAGAATTAATATGGAAACGTGTCCTGGTACTGAGGGTTAATCAGGCGGCGCACAGACAGGCAGGGTTCCTCTGTGTGATTACCTGGCCATCTTGGAATGTTGTAGCAGGTTTTACTGAACTGGACACCGGCTGAAAATTGTCTGAAAATCATTGGAGTGTTTTCGTCTTTGTGTGTTCACCGTGTTCTAATCCCAGGTGAGTCTAAGAAGCAAGTGAAGGGGAAGTCCCGGCCAGATGAGGCACACCAAACCCTCCTTCGACCTTTATCCAGTAGGTGTGGTCGTGACGCAGGAGAAATATCACAGCAGCGCCAGGATTATATGTGACATGCACCTCACGTGAATTTTTCCCTTCCACCAACACTAGGACGCCTTCTGCAGGGAGTCCAGGATTGGCTGGGGAATAAATCAGATCTAGCACGTCACCCTTCACAAAATACAAGGAGAAAACGCACCATACGAATCTAGTTTTTGGAGCAGGAGTGACGATGTTATGTGCGTCTACCAGCAAGCTCAAGTCCCTCATGGCTATTCAAGGTACAAGTCCAGCATTTCATCAGCTTCTGGGCCACCTGTCCCCGGCACGCCACACGCAAACACAACACTTCAATCTACAGGAAACGCCAATAAGTTGGTGCAAGGCTAAAGGTTGTGAGTGCGGAGGAAGGTCGTGTTAGCCGCGGGGATGGTGAGTGAAGAAGAGAGAGATTCAGTGAAGTGTTCAGGGCCGTGCGTTGTAACTAGGCCAGTGTGTTATGGGTTCTTAAAAGTGTGGAGGAGGAGGAGGAGGAGGAAAAGGAGTAGGAGAAAGAGAAGGAGGAGGAGGAGGAGGAGGAGGAGGAGGAGGAGAAAGAGAAGGAGAAGGAGGAGGAGGAGGAGGAAGAGGAGGAGGAGGAGGAGGAGGAAAGAGTGACTAGCCATAATTCAGAGCAAGCATCAATCTTAATGTAGTGTTGCTAGCGGCGCCATTACAGGGTCACGCCAGTCACAGCCACAGGTACACCAGGTTATCTCTGCTTTCATCTTCCTTCGTCACTCCTACTGCGCATCACTTCCTGCTACACTTTCTGATCGCTTAGTGTCTCAGTCTGTCTTTGCTTTCATCTTCCTTCGTCACTCCTACTGCACATCATTTCCCTGCTACACGTCTTGGTCGATTAGTGTCTCAATCTGTCTCTGCTGTCATCTTCCTTCGTCATTCCTACTGTCCATCACTTCCCTGCTACACGTTCTGATTGGTTAATGTCTGAATTTACCATTACGAAATAGAAATTGCTCTCGTTCCTCAATACAACATCCTGATTGCTGAAAAAAGGCCACACTCATTACAAATAACCTACACTTTTTATCTACTATGAACGCGTTTTATGTCTACCATCCACCAACTCACTATTAACCCATTCAGTACTGGAACGCATCTTTATTTTTTACCTTGAGTTTTGTCTGTGATTAGACCATTTTATTCACATTAGGAAAGAGCTATGGAGGTCAGAAGATTAGTGGCCACAGTCTTCACAGTTTTAATCCCCATATAAGTTTCTGGAGCTGTACAAAATCACCAAATAGTAACCAGAGTGAATATGAAAAACGCGTCATGGTACTGAAGGGTTTAAGGAACACACCAGTAAGCCCTTTTCTCTCTCACTACGACTATTTTCTAAGGCCAGAGATGACTAGTCTTGTTCTGAAGAGAGTATTTCCTTCTAATAACACAGAAATCACGTTAATTTGACCCTACAACCATTAAAACACCCTTAAAAACATGTGTACCTTTAACTAGAGTCTTTACAAATAGTACAAGTGCGTCGTGAAGGGTTTAAGAAGAGGAATCTAAACAACGATCATATGGATTCGAGGGTTCTGATTGGCTGGGCACTGTGGAGTCTGCCCTGTCTCCTCCAATCCAGAGCTCGCTGTTGGCTGTGCCCCGCCCCACGCCACACGCCCACCGCCATCATTGTCATGGTAATCACTAAAACTCTTCTCTCCCTCTTTTTTTCTCCACGCGTGCGGCCGCCAGCGATTCACCTCCAGGATAGACAAGTTCGCCGTCCAATTACACGCTTTTATCCCCGAGAGCTCAAACCGGGGCCGCTTTTTTTGTCCCAGCGCCCGGCAGTAACTCAGTATGGTATTCTCAAACACTTCTGCGCTTCAAGCCTCACTATTTCAAAAGGCTTTATTTAAATTGACACGAGTTTATTAAGGTGTTTTTACGGATCTAGAGGTACAGTGACAAGATTTCTGAATTTTTTAATTGAAGAAACACTCTTGAAAACCTCACTAGTCATTTCTGTGGCCTTGGAAAATAGCCATGATAAGAGAAAAGAGTGATTTCTAAGGTGTTTTTACACTTATAGAGGTAGAGTGACAAGATTTCTACATTTTTAACTGAAGAAACACTCTTGAAAACCCCGCTAGTCATTTATGTGGCCTTGGAAAATAGTCGTGGTGGAAGAGCCAAGCGTTTCTGAACATGAGCCTCAGCCAGCCTTCAATGACGAACACTAGTATCAATGGTGTGTCTGAGAGAGCTCTGGATATCACAACATGCTTCCGTAAACCTCGCGCCGCAGGGAAACAGCTGGAATTATACACTCCTTCAGACATTCGCCCTTCAACTCCTTAGCCTGACCTTCAACTTCTTAGCCTGACCTCTTGCAACGCCATCTGTCAGACTGTCATCTATTGTTTGTTTGACCTGACCTCTCTCTCTCTCTCTCTCTCTCTCTCTCTCTCTCTCTCTCTCTCTCTCTCTCTCTCTCTCTCTCTCTCTCTCTCTCTCTCTCTCTCTCTCTCTCTCTCTCTCTCTCTCTCTGTGTGTCTCTCTGTCTCTCTCTCTCTCTCTCTCTCTCTCTCTCTCTCTCTCTCTCTCTCTCTCTCTCTCTCTCTCTCTCTCTCTCTCTCTCTCAAATACACACGCCACTTCAAGACAGACATCAGATATTCTCACAAGCGTATCTTCCCGGAACACACCAAGGCAGACTGTATACACAAGCTGAATATCCCACGGCACTCCCGCGTGACCTAGTTTAAGAGTCACCCCTGGGGCACTGAATATCGAGCACATTAAAGAGGCAAAACCAAAAGCAGCCGCCGACATGATATAAGCAAGGTTATCTAGATCACTGTGTTTATGATGCGTTTCCCTCTGGTACTGGTGCTGGTGCTGAGAAAATGAGGCTTGCTGAGGAGATTGGAGGCAGAGGGTAGGCTGTTTGGGGTGTCGCAGAGGGTAGAGGAAGTAAAGGTCCTAGCAACGAGGCGGAGGAGGAGAGAGAGGGAAGAGAGGGAGAGGCAGGACAAAACAGGTATATAGCACTGGAGGGCACGTAACACCTGAAGGGGTAATTAATGAAGGTGTTAAGGTGTGGATGACTAAAAGATGACGATGACAGATGCTTCATGATGTATAGGCTTTTAGTGGAGTGTTGACAGGTGAAGATGGATGGAGTGTGTTGGAAGTGTGGCAGGAGTGGTGTGGCTGTGAAGGTGTTAAAGGGAAGAAGGAGTGTGCTGGGAGTGTGTGGAGTGGACTGGGAGTATTGGGGGTACAGAGAGCGTTTTTTTTTTTTTATCTATATTTTTCATTTATACCATGTGGGCTTTTCACGGGAATTTATGGGCTAAAGGGGATACTTTTTTGGGTACCTCTTATCTCAAAGCCCACCCGCTAGGAAACCATTGCCCCGAGTGAGGAAGCCCAACTACACTCGGACCATTTGCTTTGAGAGTGTAGGGGAGGAGGATGTGAGACGCCCCGCAGAGACATCGCTGGAATGAGACGCAGAGAAGTGTGTGGGAGGGGCGGCGGGCACGTGGGGGTGGCACGAGGAGTGAAGGTGTGGCTGGCCTTGTACTGCAGGCCGGAAATCAGCAATTATGGCGTACCCTTGGCATAGGAAACGAGGTAGAAAGAGGCCATGGATTATTACTTCTGACACTCACATCTCTTCTCCCCTCGCCACGTCTCCCGCTTTCCTTTCCCTCCGCTTCGCCTTCACCCACTCCTTCAGGCACACACAACAACGCATAATGAGGTTTCTTATTATTTTTTGTCTCTTTGCAAGCTGGAAAACACGAGGCAGAGGAGGAGGAGGAGGAGGAGGAGGAGGAGGAGGAGGAGGAGGAGGAGGAGGAGGAGGAGGAGGAGGAGGAGGAGGAGGAGGAGGAGGAGAGATTAAACACAGCCCACTTTATACTTATGGTGACAAGCCAAGGACGATTCATGGAAGGCGGTTTGCTTCGTTAAGTGTGTTTTGAGTGTGACGGCTTTGCATTTCCTTACAAGAGTAGCGACAACAACACCACCAACAGCACGGCCATTCACAACAGCTGCAGTAAAGCATTAAAGAGACAAAACCACTCTTAAACTAACATCAACACAACAACAACAACGATAAAAAAAAAACAATGATAACAGCAGCATGAACATCTACATCAACAAAAACAACAAATGCGATCTCTTTAAAATCAACAACCACCACCACCAACAACAACAACAACAACAAGCCACAGCAACAAACAGAACAACCACAGCACAAGAATCACCACCACCACTACTACCACCATCACCACCACCAACAACAAGAACAACGAAATAGTAATAAAAAGACGAAAAAAGCAGCAGCAGGGCACCAAATCAGGAGTGAGGTCATAAAAGCATCACCCAAGAGAGGAGGGAACGGAATCCAACACACAAGGCAACCAGACACGAATACTGCAGAAGTACAATAGCATTTCTCCTATTCTCAACCTATTCCCAAACTTTCAATGGGTGAGATGCTGAGTTTGCTTGAATACTGAAGCTTCGGCAACTAACTGACCTGAGTATCTGTAAGTGATATGTAGTGGACATTCTTGGTAAGCAGAACTGGCGCTGTGGGAAACCTTTTCTTCACACCTTTCCTTCATCAATCACTAGTCCATTTCAGTCACTTCTCTTTCTACTTTGTATCTCCTCTTTTGCAGATACGAGTAAAGTAAGTTTTTATATACTGCTTCTAGTTTTGTGAATTGTTGCATATGGCGGTGATAGGGTTAAGATGGGGTATTATAGGGCAAGGTAGGGAAGGGAAGGGAAGGAAAAGAAAGGGAAGGAAAGGGAAAAGGGAAGAGAAGAGAAGAGAAGAGAAGAAGAAGAGAAGAGAAGAGAAGAGAAGGAAAGGAAGGAAAGGAAAGGAGAGGAAAGGAAAGAGAAGAGAAGGAAAGGAAAGAGAACAGAAGGAGAGGAGAGGAGAGAGAGAGGAAGAGGAAGGAAGGGAACGAATGAGTAAGTTCTTGTATATACCAAATCAATATAGAGTGAGTGTCGATCAGGTGTACTCAGAATAAAACTACAATCACAACACACCAAGCCAACAACTCAAGCTGCTATCTACACACACACACACACACACACACACACACACACACACACACACACACACACACACACACACACACACACACACACACACACACACACACACTGAGTTAATTAATTTTCCTCGTTTTTTTGGTGGTGGTACAAGAGCATAATTATTACTGTGTTATTGAAGGTAAAGTATACTACAGTGTGAGGAGGAGGAGGAGGAGGAGGAGGAGGAGGAGGAGGAGGAGGAGGAGGAGGAGGAGGAGGAGGAGGAGGAGGAGGAGGAGTAGAAGAAAAGAGGGACAACAACAACAACAAGTAAAGAAGAAGAAGAAGAACAAGAACAAGAACAAGAAGAAGAAGAAGAAGAAGAAGAAGAAGAAGAAGAAGAAGAAGAAGAAGAAGAAGAAGAAGAAGAAGAAGAAGAAGAAGAAGAAGAAGAAGAAGAAGAAGATTACAACACAACTACCACCACCACCACCACCACCACCACCACCACAACAACAACAACAACACCTCCCCCGCCACCCTCCTCATCACCCACCACCACCACCACCACCACCTCCAGGCAGACAGGGAGTCGTAAGGCGCCACACTGACCAATAAACTCTTGCTGTAAATAATAAAAACAAGGAACATATTTTATCTTTATGTTCTCCCTCACTCGCTGCCTCGCGGGACTCCAGACCAGGGCAGGAGACACGCAGGGAGACTCACACCTCACTTTACCTTCTTTCCTTAGCCAGACACAAAGGCAGAGGCGAGAGGTGATGAATAGTGGCAGGGGTCATAAGAAAGTGCCTCTATCCAGCATATCTGTATTCACTTATTAGATCTGTCCAGGGAAGGAGACACGTAGGGAGACTCACACATCACTTTACCTTCTTTCCTTAGCCAGACACAGAGGCAGAGGCGATAGAAGGTGATGGATAGTGGAAATAGTCATAAGAACGTGCCTCTATCCAGTATATCTATATTCACTTATGAGATCTATCCATAAATGTCTTTTCTCGCATTATTTTTTTCTTTTTTAACTCTTAAGAAAAAAATAACGCTAATAACAAACTGTCTAAAGCAAGAATGTCACCAGATCACAAGACTTAGTAACGCCAGTATTCAGAAACGCCTTGCTCTCTCTCCTTGACAATTTTCCAAGGCCACAGAGACAACTACCCAGATTTTGAAGACAGTTTCTCTTTTTACTTACTTCCTAATCCTGACAATCCATCACCAGATTCATAAAAATAACCCCTTCAGTACTGGGACACATTTTTACCTTGAGATCTGTATACAATTAGACCATTTTATTGACATTAGGAAGGATCTATGGAGGCCACAGTCTTCACTATTCTAATCCCCCCACATAAGTTTCTGAAGCTGTGTAAAATCACTAAATAGTAAGCAGAATGAATATGAAAACGCGTCATGGTACTGAAGAGGTTAAAAACACGAGGATCCTCAACTAGAACCTTTGAAAAGCAGTGAAAGAGCAAAGCATATCACAATATTGGGATACAGGATAGAGAGGGAGCATGAAGCACAACAGGACCCAGACTTCAGACTTCGACCACAACTTCACACCCAAGACAATGCAAAGTGAGGCCACATTCAGAGTCCCACACACTTGGAATAAGGCCTTTGTGTTCCCATGTCAGTAAGCGACTCCTGATAGCAGAGACGTAAGCTGCAGCCAAGAGTGAAATTGCTAGTGGTATCGACAAAGGACGCCAAGGACACTGACTAATGGAGCGTGCCAGCTGTAATGTGTAATCTTGAACCAGACGGCAGGAGATAAGAGATTAAGGCAAGACATTTCTGCACCGCAAACCATTTCTTTCAAGACGCTCTAGTTGAAGTTACACTGGTTTTTAAGGGTGTATGTACGTTTCTAGTGACGGATTAATAAGATTTCTACGTTATTAACCTTCCAGTACCATGACGCGTTTCCATATTCCTTCTGGTTACTATTTGATTTTATACAGCTTCAGAAACTTATGTGGGAATTAAAATAGTGAAGATTGTGGCCATTAACCTTCTGACCTCCATAGAACCTTCCTGATGTCATTAAAATGGTCTAATTGTACACAAATCTCAAGGTAAAAAGGTGTCGCAGTACTGAAGGGCTTAATAGGAGAAATGATCTTGAGAAGCCGACTAATTATCTCTATGGCCTTTAAAAATAACTGGTGAGAGAATATTGTTTCTGTATACGAATCTAGAAATTACCTTTAATCTCTCAATAAGTAGACATATATTTTTCCATAATCACTAACAAATTCTTAAATACCCTTTCTTTTACGAGTTTCTTTAATAATCCTGTAGCTGAAGACAAAATTCACTCTTATTTCACCTCCCTTAGTGTAACAAAGTACTTTTTAACAAGACCGTGAATGTTGACGAAGTATAACGTAGCAGTAAATGAGTCAACTATAGCCTGTCTACTTTAAAATGGCTCCAGAACTTAAAACATTGTAGCTTATTGATAACGTCATTGATTTGATGTGAATAATACTTGTTTTCTGTTGATCAACGCACTTATTACAAGGATAGCTCGCGGTTTTCCTCAAGATCTGACAACCATTCCCTGGGACACTATTCAGACCGAGACCCAGGAGGCACTTTAGAATAGACAGACTATAGTGCCGTGAAACCTATTTGTAATTCACTTGACTGGTAGGAAATTAGAGACTGCTGATGAAAAATGGAACGGTAAGCAATTTTTGACCACACTAATACCGAATCTATGCGTTTCCCGGTTGTATGAATTCCATGATAACGTTTCGCTGTGTTTAGGAAGGGCTGGCTCACGAACAGCTGATAAAAAAGAGCCTCACAATGTAAACCGTGACCATTACAAAACACTCAGAAAATAAGGAATGACAGACTCAAAAATAGATTACGCCTTTCAAAATAAGAAGTAACGACTCACGACCACACGATAAAAGCCTCGCACAAAAGCAGGACACACAAAATTAACCCCTTCAATACTGGAACACATTTTTACCTTGAGATTTGTATACGATTAGACCATTTTATTGACATTAAGAAGGGGCTATGGAGGGCAGGAGACTGATGACCACCACACATAAGTTTCTGAAGCTGCACAAAATCACCAAATAGTAAGCAGAATGAATATAGAAACACGTCACGGCATACTCAAGGGATTAAAGTCAAGCACAACACATCAAAGAGCCATAAACAGACGGTAAAAATGCCTCAGTAAAAGGACGCAGTAACGAAATTAAGATAAGACGAAGGAAGAAATGAAGCCTAAACAATACGTGGGAGTCAGGACAAAGAAAGTAAGAAAGACGTGACGAGGCATTAAGAAGAGGAGAGTGAGAAGCACCGAGACACAATGAGGAACGGTGAAAAGAAACCATGAAAGGAGACACGAAAGAAAAAAGGAAAACTGAGGAGGAAAATGACACAGAAGGAAGAAATACGTGGCAGTGAAGACAAAGAACGATGGAAGACTTTGAGGTAAAAAAAAAAAAAAAAAATAAATAAATAAAAAAGAAAAAGAACAGCAGAGACAAATAAACAGTGCATGATGAAGAATGGAAAAAAGTGAAGAGTTTTGGAATAATACACGAAGAAAAACAAGGAAAACAGAAGAGGAAAATGAAGCAGAAAAGACAAAGAAGGAGACAAAGAAGGAAACACGACGAAAAAAAAAAAAAACAAAGAAAACAGGAAGATTTGAGATAGAAAACGATGAGGCAAAGAAGAAACAATAAAAAAAAATAATGTACACGCGAAAAGAGGCTCAATAAATAAAAAGAAACAAAAAAAAGAAAGACTAGAAAAGGAAAAGGAAGAGAAAGGAGAAACAGAAAATGGAAATGGAAAAACAAGACGACGACGAAAAAGAAAACGGGAGATGGACTGGAGGGAATGTAAGGCAAACTAAACTAAACTAAACTAAAACTATGAACAGGACAAAGACACGTTCTAGAGGCAGCGGCAGGCGAGGAGATGATCGATATGGTGACGTGGTGTTCCAGTTTCCTCCTCCTCCTCCTCCTCCTCCTCCTCCTCCTCCTCCTCCTCCTCCTCCTCATTTGCGGCCCTTTCTTCCTGGTTCCCTCAGTTCTATAGCGCTGCATTTTTTTTTTTTTTTGAATTTTAAAGACTTGATATTTCTTTTATTTTCAGTCTAGCTTTTTTTTTTTTTCTTATTCTGAATGCCTCTTGAAAGTGTACCATTCGTCTCTCTCTCTCTCTCTCTCTCTCTCTCTCTCTCTCTCTCTCTCTCTCTCTCTCTCTCTCTCTCTGTGTGTGTGTGTGTGTGTGTGTGTGTGTGTGTGTGTGTGTGTGTGTGTGTGTGTGTGTGTGTGTGTGTGTGTGTGTGTGTGTGTGTGTGTGTGTGTGTGCGTCCATGCAAACGCCCTCCTTACAGTCAGTGCCCTGGGCGTGAACAAAGAAAGACTGGCAGTAAAGTGTTGGCTGGCTGGCTGGGGACGTGAGGAGCTGCCACACAGCCATAGACACAAACACACAGACACACAGCCACAGAGCCACACAGACAAAACAGACACAACCACAGCCCCAACCACACAGACACACCACACACAACCACACAACCACACAGACACAGAGCCTCACAGACACACAGCCAATCCAAGACAGTCACGAGGAATGCAGACTGTCTTCTTCACAATTTCTACCACCACCACTAGTGAATTATTGATCAACCCCCCACCACGCACGAGACGAGGAACTGCAGGAGCTTGTGAGGGCGATCAGATGAAGCCAGAAGCAGCACAACCCAGGCAGGCGGACCCACACCAGCCGCCACCTGGGACTGTGCTACAATTAGCGCTCGTGCTGTCCAGTGTGAGTGCGCGCCTCTTACGGGATAATGAAGGGGGTCTCCAGCCGCCATGAGCCGACTGGTAACAGGAGGAGGAGGAGGAGGAGGAGGAGGAGGAGGAGGAGGAGGAGGAGGAGGAGGAGGAGGAGGAGGAGGAGGAAGAACACAAATGAAGAGCAAATAACAAGAGTCCTATTGCTTCATACAGAATTGCTTGTAAGATCTGTACATTTTTTTCCTTAGCGAGAGAGAGAGAGAGAGAGAGAGAGAGAGAGAGAGAGAGAGAGAGAGAGAGAGAGAGAGAGAGAGAGAATTAATAAAGGATTCTTCCTATCCACATCTCTCTCTCTCTCTCAAGACAGAATATTAGATAAATTTATGGATGGGGATGATAGATGGTATTGATTAGGTAGCTTTTCTCATAGAGGGACTGCCAAGTATAGGACTGACAGCCTCTTGCAGCTTCCCTCTTTCTTATTTTCTTCTGTTCAGACTACAGCACCTTATTGACTTTCCTCTCCCATGCCTTCATTTTCTTATGTTATGGCCTATAGCGCCTGTTGGCATACTTAAAGAGTAGTGGCGCAGGAAATTTTATATATAATGGTACCCATATTAGGGCCCATATCACCACATCTTTGGTATAATCACCAAGAACATGTAGGTAACTTTAAACCACTCGACAAATGGCAAAGTTTCAAGGCGGTACGTGGTGGGATTCGAACCAACGCGTGGACGTCTGCCTGAACCCACGCTCACCACCTTATCCACTACGCCACCGCCTCCTTTCTGTCCCTTTACTCTCCTGTTACGTCTAAGCTGAAGAGGAAAGGCATTACCAGGGATTATAAGGGATTTCAAACATAGCAGACCTTGACACACTTAAACATTTTTTTTTTTTTTCACGAACTGTCACAAGTTAGAGTGTAAGTCGAGTATCAACACTTATAGAGCTAAACTGACTTTTTTCTTGTTCTTCCTCTGATAATTTGGAAGAAAAAAAGATGAGTTGGGTTTTTTATCTTTTTGTTAATCTGTTAATCTCCTTTAGAGAGAGAGAGAGAGAGAGAGAGAGAGAGAGAGAGAGAGAGAGAGAGAGAGAGAGAGAGAGAGAGAGAGAGAGAGAGAGAGAGAGAGAGAGAGAGAGAGTACAAAAGTAGGAAAACTAGTATGATATTTTGCCATTACATTTAGTCAAGGTCCATAAAAATGAGTGTCGTTCTGGCAATGTGGCGGGACTAAGGAGAAGGTGGAGGCACAGAAGGAAGGTCGCAGAATTGAGAAGGTGGAGGGTAGACTGCATTATGTCACCAAACACGGATCTTCCTCCACACACACACACACACACACACACACACACTCTCTCTCTCTCTCTCTCTCTCTCTCTCTCTCTCTCTCTCACTCTCAGGCTTTCAAGTTTGGTCGTGTTTTTAGCATCATTTCCAGAGAGAGAGAGAGAGAGAGAGAGAGAGAGAGAGAGAGAGAGAGAAGGGGAAGATTACTGTTATCGTCTACCTTTTATCATTAGTGTCTTGCAATAGGAGGCCACAATCTTCCCCCAGCCTCCCCTCACTCCCCACACACACTTCCCCCCCCTTACCTAACCTGCAATGGACGGCCTGCACTGATTGGCTGGCTGGCTCTGTACAGGGACTGGTAAAGGACTGTCGTGTAGGGAAGGACTGACCCTCGCTAACAATACAAAAATAATAATAATTAATAAATAAATATATAAAATAAAATAAAAAGGAAAGAAAGAGAGAAAAAAAAGCTTGCTGAACTTATTGTGGAGAATTATTAGAACTGGTGGAGTTTTTCACACACATACACACACACACACACAAACACGTCCTGGTATAGTATGTTATGTGAGATTACTTAACAATACATGACTGCTGGTTCCTCTTTTATTTATGTCGCGAAGGTAACCAACCATGCAGAGGCAACAAAAATAGCTATATATCAAAAGAAAAGATAAACTGAAGTGCCTAAAGATTCTATTACTAAGACTCATAACTTGTTTTTATTTCACAATGGTTTAATCTCTATAGAATAACACCATTTCACCAAGGCAAGTCAAATATCATTCATGCCACACGTAAGGAACTCTCTCATAAAGTTTCGCATATTGTTCGGGATTTGTTCGAAGGTGAGTGAAATGAAGTGGATTTTGAATGTCTAAGAGTGCGATAATCCTGCCTTCCTTCTCGATCTATAATTCTAAAGGTATTTGTAAAGTTATACGTGTCCTTGCAAGAGATTTGTGGATATTTTAACGTATAGAGTACTAAAAACTTGCCTCGCTTCACTATCTACAATTCTAAAGGTGTTTGCCAAGTTAGAAATATGCTTACAAGAAACAAACAGCCCAAAACTGAACTAATATAACCAGCAACTTAAAAATACATAACTAATAATATAATTTCCAGTCCTATTCACAAAAAGTAATGAAACCAATGAAGTCTCTCTCTCTCTCTCTCTCTCTCTCTCTCTCTCTCTCTCTCTCTCTCTCTCTCTCTCTCTCTCTCTCTCTCTCTCTCTAATAATGATCCCTTTTTTTCTCTCTTCCTTCTGTTCTCGATTTTTTTCCTACCCTTACACAACTCCACCTCCTCTTCCTCCTCCTCCTCCTCCTCCTCCTCCTCCTCCTCCTCCTCCTCCTCCTCCTCCTCTTACAAAATAAATTCCTCCTCTAGGTCTGAAAGCCGCCGAGGGAACTGGACACGAGAAAACTAGGAAATGGAGGAGGAGGAGGAGGAGGAGGAGGAGGAGGAGGAGGAGGAGGAGGAGGAGGAGGAGGAGGAGGAGGAGGACAATAATAACAGTAACATCAAACGAATTGAGAGGGTCAAATGAGGTGGAGGAGGTAAGAGGTAAGGTGAGGAGAAGAAAGAGGAGGAAGAAGAGAAAATGGAGGAGGAGGAGGAGGAGGAGGAGGAGGAGGAGGAGGAAAGTGACTCCGCCCTCTCCAAGTATAGAAAAGAAATGTGAAAATAAGGGTGACAAAAAGAGAGAGAGAGAGAGAGAGAGAGAGAGAGAGAGAGAGAGAGAGAGAGAGAGAGAGAGAGAGAGAGAGAGAGAGAGAGAGAGACGAGCTAACCAGAATATTTTCAACCTCTCAACAAAATAATAAGTAAACGAACCAACACAACATTAGAGAAGCGAATCACACACAGGAGGAGGAGGAGGAGGAGGAGGAGGAGGAGGAGGAGGAGGAGGAGGAGGAATACAAACAAATACAAAGGAAAGTCAAACAGCAACAGACCTCTTCGTCCTTTCGTGGAGGTTTGGTAACTACTTCTAACTGGCTACAGATAAGAGAGACAGGACAGTACAGGAGGAGGTCATAAACAACATGTCTTGCCAGAGTGCGAGGTGATGTAGAGAAGCGTAATGGACATAAGCTGACATAAGCGGCCACATTAAGTAAAGGGAAAGGAGGTACCGCAGTGACACAGACGGACAATATTCCTGTAGCGAGCGATGAGATGAAAGTAAAGGCAGTGAAGGTGAGGTGAGGGGTGAACAGGACACATGGCAGCCTCAGGAGCGGAACAACGGAGGCAGAGGTGACGCAACTGCTCTTGGTGCTCTAATAAAGGTGAGGACCAATAAACACACAGGCTGACGACAAGATGAGAGAGTATGGAAAAGTCATGTTTGTCTCTCTCTCTCTCTCTCTCTCTCTCTCTCTCTCTCTCTCTCTCTCTCTCTCTCTCTCTCTCTCTCTCAACGAACAAGAAACTGCAGTATATCTTTAAATTCTTCCTATTCTCTCTAATTTTCACAGAACTAACTAATCAAACACAAACACACACACACACACACACACACACACACAACAATATCTAGGAAGCTCACCAAGACACGGACAGTGAAACAATATCACCACAACCACTTCCACCGCCACATACTCCTCAAGCGTCTGTTGTGCAAGCAATAAGTGACAACCAGAGAGGGAGCAACAGTAAGGAGGAAGCAAGCACTCTGGTATACCCTCCTACCTGTCACCTGCGCTGCGTGAAGGTCAGACTAGGTTAACATGACTTCAGCAACAGAACTTTAAGCAGAGGAAAATACCCGCTGTTCTGTTAGATTCCCTGCGAAGTCACGATGGAGAGAAGACTGGGTGTCCTCTCTCTTTTTATCTTTCTCTCTCTCTTTTTCTCCTTCCTCCCGCAATCTTACTGACACCACTTAAGAATCGGTATTTTGCCAGTGGTTTAATTAGTGTCGGTTCTCTTCAAGATGATATCGCTGTCACTTTTGTCTCCTTCATTCCTGACGGTGCGTGTCGGTTTGTTTGTCTATGTCTTTCCTACCTTCCTTCCTTCCTTCCTTCCTTTTCTTCACTTCATCTCCATTTTCCTTCACTGTTTTTTTGTTTTTTTCTGGTATTTTTCTATAATTCTCTCATTTATTTGTCCATCAGTTCTTCCTTCCTTCCTTCCTTCCTTCCTTTACTTCATCTTCATCTTCCTTCACTGTTCTTTTGTTTTTTTTTTCAGATATTCTTCTATAAATCTCTCATCTATTTACTTCATTTCATCTTCTCTTCCTAATTTCCGAGTAGTTAAGTTTTCTTTTCTTAATTCTCCTTCCATCTTTTTTTCTCTCGTCTTCTTCCATTCACTACTATTTCCTCATTAATCCCTTTATCAATACTCTAAATATCTTCCTTTTTCTTTCACTTCATCTCACCTTTCTGATTAATCTACAAAAATAACCCTTTCCTCCACTACTACTACTATTTCCACACTCTTCCCAGTCTAACCAATCTTTCCTTACAGTTCCTTAAAAATTCCTTTCCTTCATCTTCCTTGTCCCGCAACGTAACCTCAGCAAACCATCCTTCATTCATACAAAACACATCGATTCACAACCAAGCCACCAGAAGAGCAGAACACGCGGCAATGACATTATAGAGACGTGAAGGTTTAATAGCAGTGGGGTATTGTCTTAGTATTTCCCTATTGTGAAGAGTACGAGGTGATTTGATGGACCTCCTGACTTACCTTGTGGTGTGGAAGACTAGAGGGAGTGAAGGGGTGGTGTACAGTCACTGCTCACTCAGTCTGCTTCCCTTCCAGTGCACTCATGACTCAGGAAGACTATTACCAACACTCACCTGGAAATAATAAGAGAGATGTTTGTTATTCTGCGTAAAGTTTGTAGCTATGTATACTAACTAATGTATATGCGTACTCATGTAAACTTTCTATACATGGAGAAACATAGAAAGACTAATACGGCATACATACGTACACACACACACACACACACACACACACACACACACACACACACACACACACACACACACACACACACACACACACACACACTGCACATCTTATTTACGAATTTACGGTAAAGAAAAAGATGAATAAGAACAAAAAGAACAAGAACATCATTAGCATCACCATAATTATCAACAACAACAGTAATAACAACAGCAACAACAAATATACCACCATCAGCACATACACCCACACACACACCTCCTCCACACACACACACACACACACACACACAGAAACCCAAGCGCACATTACAAGTCCTTCCCCACCAAACGTGAACAAGGCAAAGCTGACGATAGTGAGTTGCGTCCCTGCCAAAGTATCACAGATCCAGCGGTAGGTTGGCGCTGGTCGTGTGTGAGACTGTGAGTGCTGGTCCTACACACGCTAACCTGCCCTGCTTCTCTCAATGGTAGCGGGAACTGGACCTAAACAAAAAGGCTTAGAGTTGGCGAATATTTCTTTTCCTTCCGGGTTTTCCAGTAAATTTTCGTGACGGAGGACTGAATAATGGAGGTGACTTTGGCGCGTGTGAGGAATTAATTTTGGTGGTGAAGAAGTGTCAGTGAGTGGGAGTCAGTAATCTATTAACTGATAGACTTATTGATTTGTTGACTGAGTGGCTGAGTGAATGATTAATTGACTGATTGACTAATTGATTGACTGACTGACTGACTGACTGACTGGTGAACTGAATGAATGAATGAATGGCTGGCTGATTAGTTAACTGACGGAAAGACTGATTGACTGACTGACTGACTGACTGACTGACATTGACTGACTGGTGATCTGAATGAAAGAATGAATGAATGACTGGTTAGGTAAATGATGAAATGACTGACTGACTGACTAACTAACTAACTGACTGACTGACTGACTGACTGACTGACTGACTGACTGACTAACGTAAAGACAAACAGAAAGACAAACTGAATCAGATCATCAAAACGCAGTGAGTCAGTTCATGAAAGTCTTCGTTAAAGCTTTAGAAATCTTTAGCGAGTGGATTTATTCTCATTACAAATCACTGCCACCACCACCACCACCACCACCACCACCACCACCACCATCATTTTTTGTTAGCATAAATCTCTCACCTAAAGGATACCTCATTACCTCCACTATCATTAATTTCCATCAATCTCTTTCCAGACATCCATCGTCTTTCCATCACACCATCACCACCACCACCACCACCACGAGCGCCACCACCATCACCACCATAATCATATTTGTCCCTTTCTTTCGGTTGGCCCTACTGACCTTTAAGGGGACTGGCAATTAAGTGGACCTTTTTTATATTTTTTAGTTGCCCTTAGCCATTTTCCTCTCTTACAATAAAAAAATACTAATTAACAGTGTCACCACCACCATCATCACCAACACCCCACTCACTACACCGCACACTTAGACTGTCCATATCTATTTCTTCATTATATGCCGACACTAGACACTAAAGGGACTATACTCACGGACTTTCCCAGAGAGAGAGAGAGAGAGAGAGAGAGAGATATATGCACTTGTATGTTTCAGTTCAAAGCATCCTGACTAACAGTGTATGATGGGATTCTTTTTACTATAGAGTCTCTCCCCCTACGAGGCACTTCATTTACATAAACAGTAAGGCAATGTGCACTTCGTATGTTGATGTTCAAAAGCATATTATTTTTTCTATTTATATCAGAGAACGAATTTAGAAGCCATTTTTTTTTTCATTTAGAACACTTCTGTCTCATATAAAGATGCAGTATTTCAGTTTCTTCCCCAGCATCGCAACAACTCAAGAACTGTGTAACTCCGAGACTTTTGCCTTGACACACGTTACTCAGGGCACGGCTTACTAATGTCGCAGGAATAACGAGGTCCCCACAGAGGCACACGCCAGAAAGGGCACAATCACAGCAGTCTCGCAGGATTCACGGATCACTATGTTTTAACGACACTAACACAGCACACTACCTCAATGCCGTGATCACCTCCACACTTATTGGAGACCAGTAATTTCACGTCTCAATAGTCCACACTGCACGCTGCGAGTCTGCACACTTATTTCAGCTCACAAAGTACTTCTATCACGCAACGCACCAATGTAGTGTACAGTATACTAAAGCACTGCAATGTTATAGAACGTCTAAAACACATTTGAACACCTCCCATGCGACGAAGAGCAAGACTGAGGAGGTTCAGTTTTAGAGAGTGGCAGCACAGGTTCGAGGGCCACAGGGGAAGTCATATGTATGTTCCAGAAACTCTGCTGATATTGCCTAAGTTCGAACTATCTTGAAATCCCCGATGGTAGTGACGGAAGTACTCCAGTTAACGACAGGCGCAACATGCACTGATGAGCACTCCAACGGGTCACCTCCAAGTTATTGCATGAACATCCAAAACAACTCAGTGAAGAGAATAACAGACAACATTCGGTTTCCCGATAACGGATGCAATTTTCAAGACCAATATCTCAGCAGACCGCCTCGTCCCCTGCAGGCACACACACTCCAGCAGCTGTGACAAACTGATCTTGCAGTCGTGACTAGCAACAACATGAAGTCTCCTGACACAGACACACAGGCGGGTGGTGATAACAGTCGCTTACGCTTATCGCAAAACCAAGAGAGTGTGAAAAGAATTGGCAAACATTGAAGTATTGAGACAGCAGAGCCAATGTCTTCGGTGAGTGCCAAAGCTTGTGTCCTCAAGGCGCCAAACATTAAACCACTCTCACGGGATGAAGAGAAAAGGTGTCCAAGAGGAGGAGCTTCACCTGGGAAGGGGACTGAAAATTCATTTCATAACAACCAAGAACACTTCCAGAGACGAGAATTGTCACTTAGCTACGGTGGAATACCTGAGCTAAGGACGCGACGCTGCAGAAGGCGACGACCAGACAGGCGGAAGAGGCTGTGGAACCTGGACCTGTAGCTGTACCTGTACATGGCGACGCAGCGACTGAGGGGCGCACCTGGTCTTATAACCCGGCTGCCTACAATTATCCACCACCATAACCCACCCTGGCGCCCCCGGACACCGCCACACCCGTCCCCTTCCCCCCAGCCACCTGCCGCGATGCACCGCCCGCCGGAAGTACCCACTACAATCTAATTAAATCACAGTATGTTGACACCGCCACACAGACACGAGCATTGCGGAATGTGGCGTTGTATGGGGAGTCCCGCGAGGCTGTGGGTGGCGCTGTGCCTGAGTTCGTGTGACCCGCGGCAGGGAGGGCGTTACAATCAGCGCTATCTGGCAGGCATCAGACAGGCACGTCAGGGGCACAGCTCGTCAAGCCTCACTCAGCCGACGCAGGACACGGCGAGAACAGAGAGGGCGGTGGGCGGAGGTCCCCAGCCGCAGCTCGTGATTGCCGTATAAGACCATGACACGCCGCCAGCGAAGGAAACGGCAAAAAGTGCAATATTCCTCGTCAGTACCAGGCGGAGAGGCGCGAGTCTTGTAGCAACAGCCACGTAGCGCCAAGCCGAGACGGAAAGCTTCTCACATTACTGAAAAACACTCGTGAAAATAGCGTTCCAAATTATCCTTTTTTTCTTAACCCTTGTTCTTCTATATTCATCTATTCATTCGTGCTTCCTGGCTATTGATTTAAGAGACATCCTTATATTCTGGGTCCTTCCCGCACGCTATCTAGCATCTACGAGGAAGAAATTGCCGCAAGAAATGTAATAAAAAATGTTTGACACAAGGGCATCCACAACACACGTCCCAGCCGCCCGCGTGTCGAGAAGCACCAGCATGAAAGGGACGGCGGCAGGCGGCGGGAAACCTCTGCCCAGCCAACTGCTCATTCTTATTCATAAGCAACAAGAAAATTTTGTTTTCTTTCTTGAACGCCACGACGCTAATGCTGAGAAAGATGTTTTGTGGAATTGTTATTAAACACAATATAAATAATAACAACAAAAAACAACTTTAATACTGATAATAATAATAATAATAATAATAATAATAATAATAATAAGAAGAAGAAGAAGAAGAAGAAGAAGAAGAAGAAGAAGATAGAGGAATTCCTAACCTCTTAAATTTTCTCTCCACATTCCTGCCCTCTGCTTGCCTTTCCTTCCTCCGTCACTTGCTATTCCCACGCCTTTGATGCCTCACACTGGTGCTCACTCACTTGATGACGGCCAATCGCTTCCAATGACACGCAGCCTCTCCAACCAGACACCCGTGAAATGCCTCAAACTCACTGAATCTGTTTTGCTAAAGTACTGCACGTGGTAAGGGCTCAACTCCACAGCTGCTGATGAGTACAAGAGCAGGGTGGGTCCTCAATGTACCATACTTGCTGCTACCCTGTTGGTTATGTCAGTTTTGGTGCTGCAGATATCACTTACTATTGGTCGGCAAATCACATCTCGCTGTCTAACGCTTCATCCCTTGCCGAGATAGCTGTCCTCACCTAGTTCAGCCTGCAGTACATAATCATTAACTGGGGATGTAGTCGCCGCTGCAAACTATGTGGCCACCATTTTTCAAAGTCCACAAACGTCAGGAACTTTATTCGTAAGAGTGTTTATGCTATTGATCGAGTAGATATTATGCTAATCTGTCAAGAGAACCATCCATAAAAACTCGTGTGACTGAAACAAGAGTCTTTTAAAAATATAGGTTATGTGTCCAATATTTTTCAAAATCCACAAAGATGAGGAACTTTGTTTGTACTAGTGCTTTTGTTATTGATAAGGTAAAAATCCTGTTAATCTGTACATGAAACTATCAAACTACCCTTAAAAACACGTGTGACTGAAAAAAATTCTTTTAAAAATATAGGCTATATTGCTACTAATTTTCAAAGTCCATAGAAATGAGGAGCTTCGAAAAAGAGTAAGACATGGAAATGAGTATGTGAGGATAGTGTGCTGAAGCTACCAGGCGTGATTAGACTCCCTAGTGAGGAGTAGCTGACACCCACGATATGTAGGCCGCCACACCCACACCACCGCCGCCACAAATGCCCTCAGGTGTGGCGCCTGATGCTGGAAATGTCATCAGTGTTTTTCCTTTCTACACACGTCATGTTGCTGGTCTACTCTTGATCTGGTAACCATGCGTAAAGTAAATGCCGCGGGCCAGCACAAGTTGAGGCGACGCCCTGGCTATCACAGACGAACCGCCACTCCCATCACGCCACCCTGGTCGCGCAGCCCCCGCCAGGGAGACACGGACCACACCTTCACTCCAGGAAGCTGCTGCTGTTTCGTAAATCTCAAAAACCTGATTCGCAAGACAACCGGCAGTGAGACGCCCCGGGCCACATCCTGCCCTGTGAGGCGCAAAGAGGCCGAAGGAAAAGCAGCAGCAGGACGTCTCTTAACGTGGACTGGAGGGCGTGGGGCACTGATAAGCCGCTCGCCGCAACTCACGCCGACTCTTATCGTCTGAGTTTGATGTGGGCGATAACAACGATTTCTTGTAAAAGGAAAATATCTTTGTGAAACACCTGAGACTTCCGACAGTCGAAGGTCGTCCCTCTCCCCTTAATTACCTCCCCCTCAACGTGTTTCCGAGGCAAATCAAGTCGCAAAATTCACCACACTTGTTCCGGGATACTTCCAACAAAGAAAAGTGTCACAAGGCAAACTCCAAGTCATCAGTCGATAAATTCCTCACCTACAGCAGCCACACTGTTCATCCCACACCCTAAAACACCGAACAACAACGACACCACCACCACCATCACCACCAACAACAACCGGACACAAGACACACCCTACCTTCCCCTTGACCTCTGAACTCTAAACAAGAAATTCCCCTCCCTGATATTCTTCTTCTCTTAATTACTATTGTTACAGAGACAAGCTTAACAAAAATACTACATATAATGAGGGATAAGTAGCGAGACTCTTCTTTCTCATCAAGATAGCGGGGGGTAACACAAGAGCTGGGAGTGGTGAGGGGAGGGCGAGGAGTGAGGCAGGAAACAGCAACTGGTGGAAGGTAAGAGAATGAAAGGAAAGAGTGTGGATGGAATGCATAGGACAGTGAGGTGTTTGGGTGTGGCGGTGTGGTGGTGGTATGGTAATGGGGGTGAGGAATGCATGGTGACGGAAGGAAAGGGAGAGAGAGAGAGGTGTGGGGTGATGCAGGTGATGGTGACACAGCAAGAGTCTAGTGGCAGGTGATGGATTCTGAAAGTGGTGGAGGTCAGAGGTTGAGTAACACACAACACTCGCGTTTTTCTCCAGTTTTGTCCAATAATCTATACAAAATTTATCAGCTGCGAGAGTTGTGAAGTTAAGCACTAACAACGTCAACAGTAGTGGAAAGAAGCAGTGAAACATACTTAGAGGCAGAGGCAATACTAGAAGTTACGAATACTACTACAATTACATTACAGCGCGATAGAAGAGACTCAAGTGTGTTTTGCAAGTGACATAACGAAAGATAAGGAAATTTACACACTATTTCACATTCACTTCTCAGAATCATAGTCAATTAAAAGAAAAAAAAATATCGAGCTTTATTGAACTTTACATCATAGAGGACTTGTACAGCTGAATTCAATATAATGTAACAATTCTATAAATATAACACGAAATACAAAATAATCAAGAAGTTTTAAGAGAACAAATTTTGATGTCACAAGAACGAATTTGATGTCACGAATTTGATGTCACGAGAATGAATTTGATGTCACGCGAATGAATTTGATGTCACGCGAATGAATTTGATGTCACGCGAACGAATTTGATGTCACGCGAATGAATTTGATGTCACGCGAACGAAATTGATGTCACGAGAATGAATTTGATGTCACGCGAGCGAATTTGATGTCACGCGAATGAATTTGATGTCACGCGAACGAATTTGATGTCACGAGAATGAATTTGATGTCACGAGAACAAATTTGATGTCACGCGAACGAAGCGATTCCACGACAACGATGCGATACGAGTTAGATATGCGATTCCACGATAACAGTACGAGTTTTCACGATAACAGTGCGAGTTTTCACGATAACAGTGCGCGTTTCCACGATAACAGTGCGAGTTTTCACGATAACAGTGCGACTTTCCACGATAATGATGCGAGTTTTAAGAGAAGGAGGAGGAGGAGGAGGAGGAGAGAAGAGGGAGAAGGTAGCATTGCATTCATAAGACTAAGAGGAGTGAATCTATGCAAACCAATCCGGCCACTGTTTATATAACCAAACGACCCGTAGAGAACAATTAACACGAACACCTGGCCACACAAGGCACCCATCTCAGCATTACCTCCTTGCACGCGTGACCTCGGGAACGCCTGACTACGCTCCGCTTTTGGGTCTGTCTATAAATCACACAGGGAACCAACCCCACAATTATACTATGCAGGAAAATCACGATACTTTCAGGAAGCCAAAATTATGTTCTTATACTAAAGGGAATACAAAGAAACACAGAGGAAGGACGAGTATGAGCCCACATCTGTTGACATTTTAACTCAAATACTGGGGCACATTTTTACCTTGAGATTTGTGTACGATTAGACCATTTTATTGACACTAAGAAGGGTATATGGAGGTCAGTAGATTAATGGCCACGGTCTTCACTATCTTAATCCCCCATGTGAGTTTGTGACGCTGTGTAAAATCACCAAATAGTAACCAGAATGAATATGGAAACGCGTCATGGAACTGAAGTGTTAAGAGGAATTAAACTAACTTAGCCATTCTACAGTGAGAGAAAACATGACAACACTCATAAAAACACGATGAAAAAGACTGTAAAGGACCACCAGTACCTATGAAATTAACCAATACATAATATCACAATCCTGTCCACGGTCCGAGCGTAGGTAGGGGTTCCTTCCTCGAGATAACAGTTCCCTATTGAGTGGCCTTTCAGATAAGAGATGCCCAAAAAGTAGATTTCTCCTTCCTATGAATTCCAGTGAAAACCCCACATGATATAAATTAGAAAAAAAAAAAGTACTACAGCTTATCCACGTGTCAGAGAGCAAAGGCGAAGAGAAGCAGAGCGGGGTGCGGGTACCGGAAGACACGTCTGGGCTACAGGTGGCTGGCAGTGCAGCTGGAGGCTTGCTTGAGGCCCTCCACTGCTTGCTGGGGGCGATTCATCAAGGTAAGAAATGAGGACCTATTTGGAGACTTCCTTAATCTATATACACTCATTACTGTGATATAAACAAAAAGATGAAAAAAAAAGGTTACATTGCAAGTTCCAGCTGCATTTACACTGTTACCGACATAAACACTTCACTGTAAGGCGATGATATTCAAAACTGTTCCCTTAACCCCTTCAATCTTCAATACTGGAACATATTTTTACCTTGAGATTTGTGTATGATTGGACCATTTTATCGACATTAGGAAAGGTCTATGTAGATGTTAAGATTAGTTGCCACTGTCTTCGCTATTTTAATCCCCCAAATGAGTTTTTGAAGGCGTATAAAATCGACAAATAGTAACCAGAATGAATATGGAAACTGAAGGGGTTAAAATGGAAATTGAGGATAGGTATGTATGTGTATGTTACGTGTAAGTCTGCTGTCTCGTAACTTTGTTCTGATCTTCTTACGTAAATAAATAAATAATGAATGAATGAGTGATTGAAGGAATAAATTAAATAATGAAGCTGTAGTACTTGTAATGTAATGTATTGAATGAATGGATAGATGGAAAGATAGACAGACAGATAGATAGATAGATAGATAGATAGATAGATAAATAGACAGACAGACAGACAGACAGACAGATAGATAGGTAGATAGGTAGATAGGTATATAGATAGATGGATGGATGGATGAACAAACAACATCACGTATATCAATTGTGCTTGTGTCATATCTTGGTGTGTCTCCTATACCATCATTTATTCTTCCATTCCTAACCTACTTCCTTCTTCATTTCATTCTTATCAACATTCTTCGCTCTTACGTGTTTTATATCTTCTTATTCTCACATTACAACAAACTGACTGACGACCTACAGAGACACTTGGCACTGGTCAGAGGGCGACTCCATTTTTTTCATTCTTCGTTTTCTTCCTTTTTTCCTTCCTTCCTTACTTTCTTCCTTCCTTCTTTCTTTCAGCTCTCTCTCTCTCACCCTCTCTCACTCTCTGCGGTGGAGGATGCCAGCTTACTAACTTTCCTAATAGATATTGATAACATGTTGTCCTTTTAATTAATTCACTTCTGTGACATTATTTATAGCAAGACGGCCAAGCGAGGAGCAAAACACGAGGATGTATAGTGAACGTACTCAGGCTGTACCAGGAAGTGATTGAGGTCAAGGCACAAGGGGTATAACAGGGCCTGGCTCTCTGCACTGATGGTGTGGATATGCATTAGCGGAGGTAACCAATTATGGACACACGCAATGAGTACAGCGCAGGAATGATATTGTGATTATTCGTGCCTATATTTTTGTGGCCACGTATACACAAAGACAAGCACACCCTCTCTCTCTCTCTCTCTCTCTCTCTCTCTCTCTCTCTCTCTCTCTCTCTCTCTCTCTCTCTCTCTCACGGCAAACTTTAGGAAACAAAATAACAGTAAAATCATAAAAGAAAGTTGTTTTTAAGGTAAAGACAACTCTCTCTCTCTCTCTCTCTCTCTCTCTCTCTCTCTCTCTCTCTCTCTCTCTCTCTCTCTCTCTCTCTAACACAGCAGACTTAAGGGAATAAAATAACAGCGAAATCATTAAAAAGAGAGTTGTTTTTAAGATACATGCAACTCTCTCTCTCTCTCTCTCTCTCTCTCTCTCTCTCTCTCTCTCTCTCTCTCTCTCTCTCTCTCTCTCTCTCTCTCTCTGGCCGTAAGCTATTTGTGATGCACGAGGCGAAGTTGTAGTGTAGTTCTCGGCAAACTCAATATTTTCTATTTTTCCTTCCTCTTCCTCTCTTCATTCCGTTATTTCCTCTTCCTGCTTTCCTCTCCTCCCTCGGTCAATAGAATAACAAAATACCCTCTCACGCTCTCAATAAAGACTCCTGCAGCCTCACAACCACACCTGATTAATTACAACGAGACAGCTACACACTACCAAAGAACTTCTCCCAGCAAACTCAGAACCAGAACTTCCTAATTTTCGCAGCCCAAGAATGTTAAGGAGTTAAACGCTTCCTTCCTCGCCCGTTCTCTGGTTACTCCGAATTTTGTTTGGGAGTTGGTGCGGCACGGACTGTCCTAAGAGCGGAGGGACTGTGAGTTGTGAAGGTACTAGTCGATGGGTGAGGCTGTGATAGGGTGGTTAGGAAAAACTTGTTGGAAGGAGCAAAGAAGATAGAAACAACATCAGGAAAGCGCCGATATCAAAGGCAAAGCTTCCCACAATACACCTCACCTGGGAAATGAATATATTGTTCTGTCAGGCATGGAAGATTGACTAAGAAGCAAAGAAAACGAAAGAAAAGCTCCAGATAGTGAAAGAGAAGTTTTTATGCAGTAAGATGGAAGAAATAGAGAACCAGTGTAGTGTGTGTAGTGTGGAGAGCTTAGGAGGATCAAAGAACAGCGAGAAACCACACAGAAGAGGGGAGGAAAAGAAAGGTGAGAGGGCTGATGCAGATATGACTAACATGAGGAAGGAGATGCAGAAATGGAAGGCAGGGAGGTAGTGGTAGGGAAGAGGTAATGGAGAGAGAGACAAGGTGTGCGTGTGTGTGTGTGTGTGTGTGTGTTATATAGTTGTCCTCGTATTATTTTTGCTGTTACTTCTGTTACTGTTGTCGTCGTCATCGCTGCTACTGTTGTTTTTTACTGTTTTCTAGCAAGTACTTGTCGTGCGGAAGTGGCGGACGCGGAGGTTACAATCTAGACCAACTGAAGGACGAATATTCCCAAACTGCGGCGGCCGGAAAGTGACAAACAGCAGGACACCACGAACCTTTGCAATGGAGAGTAAGAAAAAATAAACCGAGAAATAAAATGTTCTGACTTGCACAGGCCATAACCACAACCAGAGAGAGAGAGAGAGAGAGAGAGAGAGAGAGAGAGAGAGAGAGAGAGAGAGAGAGAGAGAGAGAGAGAGAGAGAGAGAGAGAGAGAGAGAGAGTGTGTGTGTGTGTGTGTGTGTGTAGCTGCACCTTACATAACATAAGACATGAAGAATAGTGTGTGTGTGTGTGTGTGTGTGTGTGTGTGTGTGTGTGTGTGTGTGTGAGTGTGTGTGTGTGTGTGTGTGTGTGTGTGTGTGTGTGTGTGTGTGTGTGTGTGTGTGTGTGTGTGTGGGGCGTGTCATGGATGTAGGGTCTGATGATTTTTAACACCCCGCCCTTACACTTCCTCTGTGGCAGGGAGCAGGTGCACGTCACGAGAGAGAGAGAGAGAGAGAGAGAGAGAGAGAGAGAGAGAGACGAGAGACGAGAGACGAGAGTAGAAAGAGAGATAGAGAAGAAAGGTGAGATGGGAGACAGTGAAACAAAGATAAAAATAAATAAATAAATAAATAGATAAATAAATAAAAACGCAACAAATTATGAACACAAACATTTGAAAGGAACAGGAAAGATGAGATGAGGAGGAGAAGAAGAAAGCGAGGAAGAAAGAGGAAGATGAGAAGGAAGTGAGATACGCAGTCATAATAATCCTCTTCTTGTTCTTCCTCCTCCTCCTCCTCCTCCTCCTCCTCCTCCTCCTCCTCTTCTCCTTGTTTTCAATTGTTTGTCCTAAAGAAAACCAGGTGGCGACGTGTAAGGAGGAGGAGGAGGAGGAGGAGGAGGAGGAGGAGGAGGAGGAGGAGGAGGAGGAGGAGGAGGAGGAGGAGGAGGAGGAGGAGGAGGAGGAGGAGAAGGAGAAGGAGAAGGAGAAGGAGAAGGAGAAGGAAAAAGAAAAGAAAAAGGAGAAGGAAAAGGAAGAAGAATAAGAAGAGGAAGATGAAGGATGAGGAAGAGGGGGAGGAGCAGGAGGAGGAGAGAAAAGGGAGGAGGTATCATCGAATTCATAAAAGTAAGAGAAGGAAGACTAAATTTATAAAGGAAGGCAGAAAGGGAGAGAGAAATCTAATAGGGAGGAAGGAGAGACATGGAGGGAATAGGTGAAAGGGAGAAGCTGTAGGAGGGGAGCCGTGGGGAGGAGGGACACCACTACAGGAGGTGGAAGGGGCGGCGCAACACTCGGGCAGGACAAAAAGCAGCTCTTTACTTCCTCTACTCAAGGTCAGTGGGGAGAGAGGACAGCCATTCATGAACAGGTGAGAGGAGCTACTGGTGGTGGTGGTGGTGGTGGTGGTGGTGGTGGTGGTGGTGGTGGTGGTGGTGGTACTATGACTTTTTCTGTAGTAGTTTCAATACTTTGTGCTCGAGTGGTTGACTGACTGAGGCTTGTTTATGAAAGAGGGTATGTGTGACTGTAGAATGAGCTGGATGAGTGATTGGTTGACTGGCTGATTGACTGGCTGGTTGGCTGACTGATTAAATGACTGTCTTACTAACTGACTGACTTGGTATCTGATTGGGTGGTTGATAGACTGACTGACTGACTGGTTGGCTGATTGATTACCAGACTGACTTACTTATTTGTTGACTGATTAATTGACTGAATGATTGACTGACTGATTGACTGCTTGGTTGGCTGATTTATTAACTAAACTTGACTGAGTGGTTGACTGACTGCCTGCCAAACTGACTGACCACCTGCCTGATTGCCTAACCGACTGAGTGACTGTTTCAACGCCGGCATACACACAAGACTGTATATCACCGCATGTCAAAACGAATCACGATATTTCCTTCTTTTTCCTCTTTAAATAAGCTGAAACACAAGGTGGCTTTTACAAGGAATGAAGAAAGCTGTGTAATGAATCCATCGTTAACAAATCCAATTGAGTTCCCTAAGACTAATCAGAAAATATATCTAATTAAAATATCAATTTGACTCGTATATTTTAAAGATGATTATTCAGAATACCGATGTCACAACACACATTAATTTCTCCCTGGCAGTATTTACAGTGTGTCTAAATTTTGCTTATGAATATTTTCTTTTTATTTATACCATGTGGGCTTTTCACTGGAATTTATGGGTTAAAGGGGATGCTTTTTTAGGGCACCTCCTATCTAAAAGCCCACCCGCTAGGAAATCGTTGCCCCGAGTGAGGAAGCCCAACCTACACTCGGACCGTGGACAGGATTCGAACCCGTGCGCTTGGAGACCCCTCGGACCCCAAAGCACGGATGGTTCAGAACACTCACAAGCAGTTCAGGGCGTGTTTGTGTTCACCGCGACGTGTTTTGTATTGGTAGTATATACAGTGTGTCTAAATTTAGCTTATGAACATTTGAAAGGACGACAATGGTAATCACAACACTCACAAGCAATTCAGGGAGTGTTTGTGTTCACCGCGAAGTGTTTTGTACCCAACTTGTCCCTGAGTCTCGGCAAGCAGAGAACACTTTATCAATGGCTTGGTGCTGTTGCCGGGGAGGCGCCGCAGGCCACCAAGCACCACCTCGCTTCACCATCATGCGCCCCACCCCAACACCGCCACAAAAACGCCTTTCCAGAAGCGAACCACAATTACACTCGAGGCACCAGTGTTATTTCTTGCGCCGCGTACCCTTGTGGCCCGCAGCAGCAGCAGCAGCAACAATGGCAGGTGACGGGTAGAGACACCTAAGATTGCGCCACGCCTTTTAAGAGCACTACTGTTTGACACTCATGGCACCCTTGAGAGCCTCCAGCGAGAGAGGCAAAAAAGAAACCAGCATGACAGCGGCCACTCACACACCACGCTGCTTAACCCTTCAGTACTGAGTTTGGGTGTGATTAGACGATTTTATTGACATTAGGGAGGGTTTTTCGATTAATGGCAAGAGTCGTCACTATTTCAATCCCAACATAAGTTTCTGAAGCTGGATAAAGTCACCAAATAGTAAGCAGAATGAATATGAAACCACGTCCTGGTACTGAAGAGGTTAACATGTTGCCAGTGAGAAAAAACGTCCTTGAAAACATACATACATACATATCTACATCCATCCATACATACATAGATACTTACATACATACACACAAACATACAAAAGTAAAAGTAATTTCAACAACAAAGGAAATGAATGCAAAGAAAGTCACGTCTTGTTTCCGTCGCAGGCTGATGCAATAATAAAAATGACCTTCAAAGTTACGTCATTCTGAGATTACCATAATTCTTATTACTTCTGGGAAAAAAAGGAAAGAAAAAAATACATGTTTACATAATGAAGCCAATAAAGAAATTACAAGTCACTGTTCTGTCCGGAGCATGGCTTGCACACACACACACACACACACACACACACACACACACACACACTATAGGCAATGGACAACAAAATCAACAAATGAGCAACAGATGACAGCCAGTGAGACGCAAGACACACAAGTTTTCATAAGAACAAAAGAAAAATATAAGAAAAAAAAAAAAAAAAAAAAAAAGGAAACTGCAAGAGGTTGTTAGGCCTACACGTGGTAGTCCCTGTATGAGCAAATTTTCCAACACTGGCGTCAGGATCTGCCACGTGTTCACCTGCCGCCTTCTTCAACCTCTCCAAATGCTTCTTGTGTTCTGTGACGCCATAAACTCAGCGGCAGAAGCCTAAGGTATGAAAACACCACGCTCTAAAGGTCGCCACAACTCCCTCAACACAAGCAGCAGAGGTACCGCCCGCGCCATCTGTTGAGAGGCAAACCAACCACCAGCCAGCATCAAGGTGCCCTCAAGCTGACACTGGAGAGAGAACAAGTCCACATTTACTGTTGAAAGGAATACCAGGGAGACACTTGACCTCTGAGTGACGGGCAGAAGGAACTTTTGAACCAGTGTACTAAATATATACCAGAAACTAGACTGGCAAATTTACATCGTCATATTCCAGTTCATTCCGAGATAAGTTTGCAGATAAGAATGAAGCAGACAGGAATACAGATCAGTAGAATATCCTGAACTAACAATAATAATTTTCATAAACTTCAATGGCCATTATTTCGCTCCAGATTCCCGCCTTACAGCACCACAAACACCAACACTGGCTTTCCTCTACAGTCAACACCACACACCACACAAACCCTTCTGCTGCCTCTTCTAAAGACCATTTATATGCAGCACCTCCTTCCCCTTAACCCTTCAGTACTGGGATGCATTTCTACCATAAGTTTTGTGTACTATTAGACCATTTTATTGACATTAGGAGGGGTCTATGGAGGTCAGAAGATAAATGGCCACAGTCTTCACTATTTCAATTCACCACATAAGTTTCTGAAGCTGTATAAAATCACCAAATAGAAAGCAGAATGAATATGGAAACGCGTCCTGGTACTGAAAGGGTTACCATCACCAGCCGGCGCACCACACAACGAGGCGTGACGGCCGGTGCATGTGTGTGTCAGCGGACCGTGTCATTAGGAGCAATAACACTGGGGGTCGTGAGGGCCTCTGACGGCAGCCCACCACCCCCGCGAGGCTTAACTCCTTCAGTGCCATGACGCGTTTTCATATTCATTCTGGTTACTATTTAGCGATT
>NC_059270.1:2635359-2637859 GCF_017591435.1 Portunus trituberculatus
TTTCTGAAGGTGTACAAAAATAAAATCACCAAATAGTAAGTAGAATGAATATGGAAATGCGTCATGATACTGAAGGGGTTAATCTCTTCAGTATCAGGACACGTTTTGTGGTTTCTGGTTTCTGGAGATTTTATACAGCTTCAGAAAGTTGTGTGGGGGACTAAATCAGTAAAGACTGGCCATTAATCTTTTGACCTTCATAGACTCTTCCTAATGCAAATAAAATCGTCTAATCATATCCAAAAATCATGGTAATAAGGCGTCTCAGTACTGAAGGGATTAAGAAGTGCAGGGTGGAGTAGGGCAGAGCAGAGCGGGGTGGGAAGAAAAAGAGGTGGTGTTGTATAAAGAAGAGGAAGAACAAGGAGGTTTTCAAGGCACAGGAAGTCACAGTAAAGAACATAAAGCAAGGTAACATGATTATTTCTTATCTGTTTGGTTTAATCCATTCTATACTGAGACGCATTTTTTAATTGATTTTTTGTGTATGATTAGACGATTTTATTTGCTTTAGGAAGGATCTGTGGAGGTCAGAAGGTTAGTGGCCAGTCTTTACTATTCTAATCACTAAAACACTAACCAGAATGAATATGAAAACGCGTCCTGGTACTGAAGAGATTAAAAGAGGTTTGAGACATTGAAAAACATAGCATAACTTAAAATTGGTTATATTTTCACACTTCCTTTTTCATAATTTCTTAAGCCTTATGGAAGTTATGCACAAAGAGAACTATAAGGACAAGAATCAAGTTAACATTATTTTTCAGACAGATACTACAATAGCCTAAACTGGCTCCTGGATTTCAAACATACTGTAGCTTATTGATAACGTAATTGATCTGTGAATAATACTTGCTGTCTGTTGGTCAACGCACTTATTACAAGGAGACCTCACGGTTTTCCTCAAGATCTGACAACTATGCATTCCTGGGACACTATTCAGACTGAGATCCAGGAGCCACTTTAGAGTAGACACACTATAGAAGAGGTCTTGGGCACAGTGAAGCACAGGACAGACAAACAACCTCACTTTTATATATCTAAACTCGTTACCTAATCATGTTATATAGAAACCCATGGACATAGATAGGAAAAGGAAGAATATATATACAAGGTAACGTTTTATTTTTTCTGCTTCAGGCTTTCACGTGTTAATTTTATTCTTAACTCCAGCACAGTTTCATTTTGTTTTGTACCATTCCTGCGTCGCCACTCCCTTTCCTCCACCTCTTTCCCTCGTCCCCCAGATCCACTTCCCATCCCTTCTTATTTATCCGTTCAAAGGCTCCACTAATGCTCCTATTTCAAATTATACACTGGCACACTTTATTTTTCTGCGCCAGTCTTTCATATGTTACTTTTATTCTTTCTTTTATTGCTTTGTAGGATTCCTGAGTCGGTACTCGTTCCCTCCACCTCCCTATACCTCGCCCCATGCAGATCCATTCTCCGTTCCTCCTCCTGGTTTATCTGTTCAAAGGCTCCACTAACACTATTTCACATTATACATCGTCACACCTTTCTTTTTTTTTTTCCTTCGCCTAAACGTTGCATGAACACATAGACAACGAAATGCTTTATTTTTCTGCGCAAGTTTTTCATATTTGCTTTTATTTATTTTTTTTCCACCTCCAGCACAACCTCATTTTGTTTTGTATCATCCTTGCATTCCCAATCGGTTCCCTCCTCCTCTTTGCCTCGCTCCCTAGATACCCTCCCTGTCTCTTCTTGTTTATCCGTTCAAAGCTTCCACTAACGCTATTCCACATTGCACATTGACACACTTTTTTTTTTCCTTCGCCTAAACGTTGCATGAACTCTTAACACTTCTCAAATTCACATCTTTCACGCATTATCAGTTGTATTAAGCGCAGGTAATTAAAACCTGTTTGTTCACCAGAAAAAAACCTAATATTCTGCTAACAATTCTATATTAATTCATTCCTTTATTTTCTTGCATTGCTTCAACCACAGTTAATATTAAGAATAAGTTTCAGAAAGTTAATTAATTATACAGACACAGACGTAAATAAATATAACACGAATATTAAGTACACGAGGAATCCTGACTAGGCGATGCTTACTAATAAAAAATATATACTTCAAATAGACACATACGTAAATGAATATAACAAGAGTATTAAAACATATGACGAATTCTGACTTAACGATTGGTACATTATGATCTTAGAGAAGGAAAGACACACGATGCTTACCAATAAACAATCTTAAATCCTGAATTATTAAAGAAACACGTCCTTCTTTACTTCCACTCCTCCGAAGATCACACGTAAGCTTATCACCGTCTCTTTCTGATGCTAAACTGACCCGTCCCTTGCCTATCTTCGTCTTGGCTTCCCTGACTCCCTTTCTGCCTTCCCGCTGAGTCTATCACCTATCAGCGCCAGTACATCAGCGCCAGTATCTTCCCTCGCGGCTGTTAGTGCTTTGTTCCTCTGCTATTCTAGAGGTCACGGTTCTCGACGCCTCTTCCTCTCCT
>NC_059270.1:2642859-2655359 GCF_017591435.1 Portunus trituberculatus
AAGAGAGAGAGAGAAAAAGAAAGTAAAAGGAAAGGAAGGAGAAGAAAATAAAAGGACTTAAAAGATGATGTATGACGAAGGAGAAAGAAGAAGAAAAGAAGAGTTATGAGAATAAAGAAGGAAGGGAAAAGGAAAAAGATAAAAATGGAAGCTAAGATAAAATAGCAAAAGAGTTAAAAAAAAAAGAAAATAAAGAAAAAAGAGAAGAGGAAGAAGAAAAATTATATGAATAGAATGAAAGAAGAAGAATACACGAATAACAGAGAAAATAAAAGATAAAGAAAGAAATAGGAGAGAGAGAGAGAGAGAGAGAGAGAGAGAGAGAGAGAGAGAGAGAGAGAGAGAGAGAGAGAGAGAGAGAGAGAGAGAGAGAGAGAGAGAGAAGTACAGTAATGGAGAGAGAAACATGCTATCCTTCTCTCTCTCTCTCTCTCTCTCTCTCTCTCTCTCTCTTCTCGCCTTTCCCTGTGTCCTTTTTCCTTGCAATCTAAGTGGTGCATTATCCAACCCAGAGAGAGAGAGAGAGAGAGAGAGAGAGAGAGAGAGAGAGAGAGAGAGAGAGAGAGAGAGAGAGAGAGAGAGAGAGAGAGAGAGAGAGAGAGAGAATTAACACGGATGGCTTTCAGAGTTGATGTGACGTGTGACTTATAAAGAACATCACGACAAGAGGTGCCACTACTCCCTCAGTCCTGCTCAAAGGTCCGCTAACTTCCTACACTCACCCCCATTGCGTTTACAGTCTTCCCTTACGATCACTTCCCTGGTGTGCTAATGCTCCGCCTTCAGAAACACCTCGCTCTCACGCCACGACTATTTTGAAAGGCCACAGAGACGATTAGCCGGGTTTTCAAGACAGTTTTTCCCCCTCATAACAAAGAAATCTTGCCCATCTGTCACTGGAAACATAAAAACACTCTTAAATTCACGAATATCTTGAAGTAGAGCCTTTGGAATGTAGTGATGGTGAGATAGTGAAGTGTTTGAAAGGAATAACATAATGCTCTACATGCTCTAATCGCCAGGTGTTGTGTGGTGACTCGAGTGGGAAGGAAGGAAGGGAGAGGAAAATGAGAAAAGGATGTGTCAAGTGGATGGAGGAAAGGGAGAGGAAAGAAAGATAGGAGTGGAAAGATGACGTATGAGAAAGAAGAGCAAAAGAAATAAGATGCAAAGGAAGTGAAGGAAAAACAATATAAACAGGTTTTAATATTTCTAACCACAACTGTGCCGCCAAAAAGTGTGTGGCAGAAATGGTCTTAAGTCTGTATTCATAAACAACTTGCTCTCTCACTACTAGTTCCCAAGGCCACAAAGACATTCTAAAACGCTTCACAATCTCTACATCATGCAAGCGCTCATACTGACAAAGCTGACACGAAAGCAGTTTTGTCTCCGTCAACAGGAAGCGAAGCACACCCCACTATGTATATACAGGAGTGCCGGGGCTGTGCTGGGAAGGGGCGAGGGAGGGCAGGGCCGATGCACGTGGTAAGATATTGTCTTGTATTCTCAAACTCTTCTGTGCTTCACCTCCAATATCTCAAAAGGCTTTATCTAAATTTGCACGGATTTTTTAAGGTGTTTTTATGGTTCTAAAGGCAGTGACAAGATTTATATATTATTAACTGGAGAAACACTCTTGAAAACCTCGCTAATCATCTCTGTGGTCTTGGAAAAAAAATTGTGGTGAGAGAGCAAAGCGTTTCTGAATACGGATCATTGGCAGGGTAGGACGGGACCTCGACTCATCACGAACGGCTGAATTCAAAAGCAATATTTTTAGTGCCCACGCTTTGATTTCTAATACAGCGTTAGTAGTCAATATTTGAAGATTTGTGATGGTAAATACTAGTAACACATACACATACACCCCCTCCCCACACACACACACACACACATTATCATTCTGAGCGCGCCCCTCCCTCGCCTCACAACGCACGAGCAACAAGGTATGACCAGCCCCGTCCGTCCTGGCCACCTGACAGCATAATGGATGGCAGGTGCAGGTGGGTCTCGTCACACACGTTTCCTGGCAAAAGAGCGGCTGATCTATCCCTGTCCCTCTGTCCCTTCGTCCTGGCTGTGACCTCTGCTGTGTTGACTAGTGGCTGGCGTGGCTGCGTGTTGTTTTCCTGTTCTTAATAGTTAATCCCTTCATATACCGGGACGCGTTTTCATATGACGGTTTTATACAGCTTCAGAAACTTTTGTGGGGATTAAAATAGTGAAGACTCTGGCCGTTAATCTTCTGACCTCCATAGACCCTTCCCGATGTCAATAAAATCGTTTAAACACACAGAAAAATTCATGATAAAAATTGGTTCCAGTGCTCAAGAAGTTAAAGAGGTGTTGTAACATATCATGAGTGCGAACAGGCAGGTGGTATGCTTTCAGTGGCTGTCCTGTGGGTTTGTTTCTTCACATAGTTGACTTTTGACGTGGTTCATGTCGTGATATAAGAGTTTCAAAGCCGGGAAAAATACTGAGGACACCATTTTATAGAAAGCTACCCAAAAGCATGAAAGAAAAAAATACATAATTTAATCAAGAGTTCTTTTTTTTTCCAAAGTGAATATGAATTAACTTTGATACAGTCAGAGCCACCTTGCTGCACTCCCTCCCATGAAGCTACACAGCGGAGAGCAAAAAGAACCTTGAAAGCACAGCACACCTTTATGCGACTATTTTTCTGGTCACTCCAAACAGTTCGCCCAAGTGATTTCGCGTCGTTTATTCTGTCGATGCAATTTCCTGAGTCACTTTTCCGATGCTAACTGCTGCGGGTGCTGGAGTGGTTCATTCAGCGGCCTTCCTTGGAGCAGCGGGCGTCTAGGGAGAGTTTTCACGGCACTCTTATTCAAGCAGGATCGTGACCACGCCAGCAGAGTACAAAAGTCAATAATCTAAAGCTTTCACGACCACAAGGCAAGGGAAGGAGGATACAAAAACAAGAATACCTTCCTCTCCACTTCCTTGTTTTCAGAGTGAGGACCTGCGACGCATCCTTCAGCCAACATCGTGACCCAAATAGCGGGGATTGCAAGTATATGATTAATAGCCTTTCACGACTTGAGGACATGCATTGCTGAGACTATAACAAAAATATAACGTAATGTTTCTTTATTGTACTCTTATTTGTTTGCGATGCTATAGATTTAAGGCAACAGTTACAGCCAGACACCCTTTACAATAGTGCACTGTGCTGAGCTTAACCTAACCATTGCTCACTCCACCACCTCTACCATCACTACCACCACCACCCATCACCTAACATATTGATGCGATATATTTAAGGCAACAGTTACAGCCAGACACCTCACCACATAGTGCAATGTGGTGAGCCGTGAACAGTGTACCGTTGCTCACTCCATCATCTCCACCACCACCACCACCACTACCACTACCACCACCACCCATCACCTAACATATTGATGCGATATATCTAAGGCAACACTTACAGCCAGACACCTCAGAAATTTTTACAATAGTGGTGAGCCGTGAATAGTGCACCACCACCATCACCACCACTACCACCCATCACCCTAGCAATGGGCATTTTTTCCCATTTTTGTTGCTCTTGACCAGTTTCCTCTCCTGCATAAAAGAAAAAAAAGATATTAATGCCACCACACCCACTACCTCCAACCACACCCTCATTAAACACCTGCACCCACCATAACAGTCCCTGGCCATGACACTGACGCCACCACGCAGAATGACAAGTGACAGGTATCCCGCCATACCAAAAGAAATGCCCCACCCAGCACCACTCTGCCATAGCCTCTCACCCACCAAGGCCTCCGGCGCCCAGACAGCAAACAGGAGCAAGGCGACTAGCGGCTATACCAAGAAGTGTTCTGACGCCCCCTTGGGAGTGGCTCGGCTGTCCCTAAATAGCTTCTGTACCTTTTCACTCCTTTGTGTGTGTAGTGCAGGCAGGCAGGCAAGCAGGCACACACAGACGCAGACACATACACTCACATTCACACACACATACACACACACACACAAATCGATGGTCAGGCGTGTGTGAGACATTATTTTTGTCTGAATCAATTATCCAATTTGAGAGCTTAAAAATAAATGAGAGGAGGGAAGGGAGAAAGAATTAAAGAACGAAAGGAAGAAAAGGAGGAAGATAAAAAAGACAAACACGGAAGGAAAAGCAGAAAGAAAGGGAAGACAGAAAAACAAGAATAAACCCAACAAGTCAGAAAATAAGCGAAATAATGAATAAACAAAGAAGTAAATTAATGAAAGAAAGACCTAATTAATGAGTGAATGAAGAAAGCAAGCGAGCTAAACGATAAACAAACATAAAACAAGCAAGAAACAACCTCCTCTTACCCTTCTTGGCAACACAACACGAGGCCGCAGCAAGACAAGACGCGATGGCCCAAAAATAGGAGCTCACCCAACGCACGAGGGAAGGAAGAGCGGCAAAATAAAGTGGCTTGATTAACAATGAGGAGTCTTAATTAGGAATAAACTCCCATCGTTCCCCAGCTGAGCGAGGAGCGGACGGCAGCAGATGGTAAGCAAGGGTCGACGGGCGAGAGGAAAGAGCAAATGGCCCGTGTTCTGAAACTCTCCGCACTCTCACCATGACTATTTTCCAAGGACACAGAAATGACAAGCCGGGTTTCTGAGGGTGTTTCTCCTATTAATCATGTAGTAACCTTGTTCATTTGTCACTAAAACCATAAAAATAAACCTAAAATTTGTCACTTCAACAGATGCCTTTTGAAATGGAACAGGTGAGGTGTTGAATTATTTATGAAAATGGTTCCTAGACGGGTGAGTGAGGAGATGGCTGTATTCAGAAACGCCTTGCTCTCTCACCACGACAGTTTTCCAAGGCTACAGAGACGACTAGCCTCATTTTCTATACAGTTTCTCCTTATAATGATATAGAAATCTTACCAGACCATTACCAGAACCATAAAAATACCATTAAAAACAAGAACACTGAAACTAAAGCTTTTGGAAACTAGTGATGACGAGAGAGCAAAGCGTTTCAGAATACTGGTCTGAGTGTGGCCCTGACAATGAATTGGTGCTACTAGTAAAGGTCACATTGGACGAGCTTAGATTCCGGCCCACTGACAGTCACTCCTCGGCTCTCAAACACAAGGGAACACAAAGAAGAGGTTATATTGAGAGATCTGTTGGACGTGATGAGGAGTGTGGTTCAGTGGGACAGCGGAATCAAACCTCAGACTTATGGTAAAAATTGCGTCCCATTGCTGAAGAGATTAATCACATGAAAGGTTAATTAACAAGGGCACCACCACCATCACCACCACTAGCACCACCACAACAAAACCCAGTAACAAGACCACTTCACCAGCTTCACCACCAACCAGTCAGCCGTCCCACGCCAGCAAGCCACAGGTGTTTCCGTGCTCAGTGAGACGCGAGGCAGTACAGTACACTACACACTCAAGCGCCTCCCCACTACCGCCAGGCCTCCATACACCTGTTACCGCCAGCTCTGGGTCACAGGTGGGCCAGCTAACACCACACCTGTCTGGTTAAGCGCATCGACCTCACCTGTATGTCATGGAATTCAACAATATCCGCTTATGGTTTTTGTTTTATTATTTTTTTTTAAAGCCATATAGCGCAGAAACGCCCAATCGCCCCGTGCGTGCATTCAAACACTCACACACACTCACACTCACACACACTCACACACACACACACACACACACACAGAACCAGTTTATCATCTACATTTTTATTTGATTGCTTGTCTTTTTAACTTCCACCAAAATATTCATAAGCAATTAATACATTATAGTGGAACAATAAATTTCACACACACACACACACACACACACACACACACACACACACACACACACACACACACACACACACACACACACACACGAAAAGGACTTGTACTCACCAATCGCAATGCAGCAGCAGAGAGGGCCATGGGACAGCAACAGGGCGCCTCGTAAATAATACACCAACAGTCCCATGTATCACCACTACTACCACCACCACCACCACCACCACCACCTGCCACACTTGTTCCTCCCATGGTAGCGTCACGACTCACCTGAAATAAGAAAAAATAGGGAGATGAGACTACAGAACTTGACAATTAGGAGATTAAAAATTATATAAGCAAGAAATCAAATACTTCACACACACACACACACACACACACACACACACGAAACGACAAACATAACAAAAAAATGCAATACAAACAATACCAACATGCATAACAACAACAACAACAACAACAACAACAACGCCCACGCACATTACTTCCACGTGACTGCCTCGGACAATAACTGACCGTGACGTCACTCAGCGCCTCGCCTTGCCTCGCTGCGCCACCTGCCACCACAACAACCCGCTCGCGCCCCAAGTCACACCCCGCACGGTAGCAACTGCAGCGGGTACGTACAGTCGCGACCACAAGCGGACTAACCTGTCACACTCCATTCTACTGTTCCACGCTTTCCCTGTCTTAAAAAACCTCTTTAATTCTTAAGCCCAAACTCAAGAAATGCTGCTACGCTACACCCTGGCTATGTACTTTCAAATTTAGTTCGTTGCATGTGAATTTTTATGTTTTTCACGGTTCTCCATGTAGATTAACCTCTTCTCTACTATGACACGCTTCCATGTTCATTCTGGTTATTTGGTGATTTTTTTTGCAGTTTCAGAAACTCATGTGGGATTAGAATAGTGAAGGTCCTGGCCATTAATTTGCTGACCTCCATAGACCCTTCCTAATGTGAATAAAATCGTTTAAGCGTATTCAAAATTCATAGTAGAAATGCGTCCAAGTACTAAATGCAGATTAATAAGATTTCTACCTTACTAACCCCTTCAAAACTGCGACACATTTTTATCTTGAAATTTGTGTACGATTAGACCATTTTATTGACATTAGGAAGGGTCTATGGAGGTCAGAAGATTAATTGCCACAATCTTCACTATTTTAATCCCTCACATAAGTTTCTGAGGCTGTGTAAGATCACCAAATAGCTAGCAGAATGAATATGGAAACTCGTTAAGATAATGTTTACACGGTTCTAGATGCAGATTGACCAGATTTCTACGTTATGAACAGGAGAGACGCAGTTGGTAACCCTGTAACTCAAATCTGTGGGACTGAGGAAACATTTCTCAAGTTTTATAAAGACTGTCAGCTGATACGAGAACACAAAATTGAAGGAAATTGCTTAAGAGAAAAGTGTGACATGTTAAAATACTTCCAAATCAGCGGCAATCTGAACTAAACATACGAAGTGGGAAAAATATATATATATCAAGGACAGAATAATAAAAAGAAGAAAAACAAGGGAACAGGTGAGACATTCAGGCAGGTATACACTTGTCCAGGTGAGAACAGGATCTAGTAGTGTTATGCGAGGCAGAGACATGACAGACAGCTCCACAATAGCGACTGACAGGACGGTGGGAGGGAAGGAGGGAGGGGAGAGACAGAGACAGAGAGAGAGAGAGAGAGAGAGAGAGAGAGAGAGAGAGAGAGAGAGAGAGAGAGAGAGAGAGAGAGAGAGAGAGAGAGAGAGAGAGAGAGAGAGAGAGAGCAAACGTTACACAGAAATATACGTGGAATGTATTGTTTAAAAATGACCCATATATGTTTATACTCTCATTATTTTCACCCTTGCTTTGTCTTTTTTTTTCTTTTCCTCCTTTTCTTCCTTCTTGTTGTGTATTATTAGCTGTAAACAATACCCTGGCCTCCTCTTCCATGCTTCCTCTGCCGTTCTTCGCCTTTGTCCTCCTCTTCCTCCTACTCCTCCTCTTCTTCCACCTCTTCGCTCTTATTTCACCTCCTCCTCCTTCTTCTCATCGTCTTTCTCTTCCTCCTCCTTCTCCTCCTCTTCTTCTTTTCCTTATTCCCGTTCTTCTTGTTCTTTTCTTCGTCTTCCTCTTCCTCCTACATTTTCTCTTCGTCCTCTTCCTCCACCTACGTCCTTTCTTCTTCTTCTTCTTATTATTATTATTATTCTCCTCCTCCTCCTCCTCCTCCTCCTCCTCCTCCTCCTCCTCCTACAGCGTTCCACACAACCACGAAAGAAAGTATATAATGTTCACCTTGCATGTCCTTTCTACAACTTCACTTGGTCGTAACGTTGGTTTTATAGGCGGCCGCACACACCTCCTACGCCCAAGCAAGCCGCGGTCAGGTCAGGTCGCCGCGTGGAATGAAGAAGGTAAGGCCGTGAGCTCAGTGTTTATTCCCGTGCATTTGACGTCATGTGAAGGAAACAAAGCAAAATTCCATCACATCCTACACACCTTCTTCCTCTTCCTCTCTTCTCTTCCTCTTTGTAATTCAGTTGATGTCACGTGTCTCTCGCTGCCGTACTCCTATCCACATCCTACCCCAGCCCACCCCAGCCCAGGCCACCCCCCCCCCAGTCAGTGTCTTTCTGTTAATCTGTCTGTTGTTTAGACGTTTCTTTATCTACTCGTTTGTTTGTCTTTGGTTTTTGTATCCATCCCCACCCCAGCCAAGCCCACCCTATACCACCCCAGCCCAGCCCCGTGAGTGTCTATTTCTCTGTTTATTTGTCTACATGTTAATCTCTCTGTTGTTTAGACGTTTCTTAATCTCCTGTTTTGTTTGTCTTCCTTTCATTGTGTCTGTCTGCCGAGAGTTATGATTTCTGTATTCATCCCCACCCCCAACCCATCCCAGGTCCCCCATTCAGCTTCTACCTACACAGAAGTCACTCCCTTCACACACAGCAACGTACATTCATAAGCCACTTAACTTTCCCTACGGCCACCTACGTACTCGCATAACTCATATTACACGCTCCTTAAACATCAACCCTCTTGCAACCCACACACTCACTCACATATACACACACACACCCACCTGCGTAAGCCAAAACCAAGCCTCGCGCATACAGACTTTTACGGTGCATGAATCACACGAGTGGATCTCTTCAAGTAACACAGTCATACGTCTGGGTTAGTTTGACAAGCATAACATTTCCTCTCATTTTACGATTACAACCCAACCTTCCCAGCCAAGCCCAACACGCCCTTACACCTACACACCCTGGCTCTTGCACACATAGACAGCCAGCCCTCCACCTCCTACACTGCCAAGCCTCCTCTCCCAGCCTGCTTCTACCCACGTACCTACTCCATCACCATCACTTCACTCACCCCCTCTTCAGCAGCGTGTCCCGGCGCCCCTACACGTGTCATTCTTGTTGTCTTGTCATGTCAGTCACTAATCTCACGCCCACATCCAGTTCCTTCTTGTTTGTCACACACACACACACACACACACACACACACACACACACACACACACACACACACACACACACACACACACACAGAGAGAGAGAGAGAGAGAGAGAGAGAGAGAGAGAGAGAGAGAGAGAGAGAGAGAGAGAGAGAGAGTAGTAGAGGTAACAGGATGAATATAATGACAATCGTTCCGGTATAAAAGAGGCAATACTTCCATCTAACCAAGGCCACACACACACACACACACACACACATAAAACCACGGGAAGCTCCAGGTCTTGTTCAATTTGCAGCTTTTATGCAGTAGAAGATTTTGTATTTTCTCAGTGGCAGAGTGAGTTGGTTATAAAAAGTAAAGCTTAAAATATACTAAACACTTCATCATTTCTTTCCAAGCTTAGTGAAGATAAATGAGTGTGGTGCAGGTTTCCAGTATGACTTCCACAGGCGTAAGTGTTTCAGGGGACTAAACACATTTCGAGGCACAGGGTAGGCTCTCGTACTCTCCTGGAGCACTAACACTCTTTACTGACAGTTTAGGGAAAGATGCGTCAGGCTCCGTGTGTTCTAGCCCTTCCTCTTGTTTCAGGGAACTATAACATATTTAGAGGCGCAGGACAGGCTCTCATACTTTCCCTGGTGCACTAACACTCTTTCCTGACAACAATAACACTCTTCACTGACAGTTTAAGGAAAGATGCGTCCGGTTCCTTGTGTTCTTGCCCTTCCTCTTGTTTCATTAGACTGTAACATACTTCGAGGCTCAGGACAGGCTCTCATACTCTCCCTAGAGCACTGACACTCTTCACTGACGGTTTAAGGAAAGATGAAGACTTGCACCAATTGCCACGAAGACTCTTATGAAGGCTCAACATTTTTCCATCTAGACCACAATCTCTCACACACCAATAGCAACATTTTAAACCAGCTGTCGCCAAGTCTTAAGGAAGCATAAATATGTTCTGCGTCATTTACCACAACAGACTTGACTAAAAATACCATAAGTTTTCCTGAGACACAATTTTTTTTTTTACACAGGCAATATTTAATCCTTTATCGACTGCTCTATAACCTCTTCATTACTGACACGCATTTGAACCTTGAGTTTTGGGTGTGATCAGACCATTTTATTGACATTAGCAAGGGTCTATGGAGGTCAGAAGATTAATGGCCACAGTCTTCACTATTTTAAACCCCCCACATGAGTTTCAGAAGCTGTATAAAATCACCAGATAGTAAGCTGAATGAATATGGAAATGCATCATGGTATACGGAAGAAGCTAAGCGGGCTGAAGGCGAGACGACACATACAATGCACCGCAAGAAGGAAAAAAACACTAAAAATTTCCTGATAAGAGCGTTAACCACACGTCACAGAAGGAAGTACAGTATATACAAAAAAGATAAAAGAAAACAGGTTGCCGAGTGTCTGATAAACCATGAAATACTCCTTCCTCCCAAACACGGACAGTGATCTCCCGCCTCTAATATCAAGCAATCTTTGTGTTCCGCTTCGAGTCACACGATCCGGTGCATACTTCCTCACTTCCTCAATAGGCTGAAAGGCGAGCTAGCGAGACCCAACACACACACACACACACACACACACACACACACACACACAGAGAGAGAGAGAGAGAGAGAGAGAGAGAGAGAGAGAGAGAGAGAGAGAGAGAGAGAGTTTATTCACCACATCTTATGATTTTACAAGATTCTTATGGCAACACACTATTCTGTAGTCCATTAATACATCAGTAATTGCGTGCAGTGTGTGTATACATAATTAATAGCTTAAAAGGAGATATAATACACCAAATTTCATTAAAGGAACAATAATAAAGATAAAAGCAAAAACAGACCATAAATAAAACAAATTACACACACACACACACACACACACACACACACACACACACACACACACACACACACACACATGAGAAGTAGGTCACTGAAAAACACGAATTCCTGAGTTAACTATTCCCACTGCCTGTCACACCAATTCTTCTTTATTTTTCTTTTCAATAGTTACACTCTTTCCATTCCGCGGGACACAAAAGGCTCCTCTAGTTTCCTGACCGCATTGGTATTCTTTCACTTCCACAGAAATGTACAGCGTTTCCAATAGTGTCCTTCACAGCACGTCCCTCATGACAGTACAAGCAGACGGCAGACGTGATGTATTTTTTTTTTCTTGTTAAATTAATAGATAAAACATTTTGTACCTTTTTTTATTAAACTCTGGAACTCCCTGCCTGCTTCTGTATTTCCACCTTCCTACAACTTGGCTTCTTTTAACAGGGAAGTTTCAAGATATTTGTCCCTCACTTATGGATAAATCTTATGATCTTTAAGGCCTTTTTTTTTTGTTGCTCTTGGCCAGTTTCATCTCCTGCATCCAAAAAAGGTCCTCAACTAATACAGAAACTACAGACAGTGGGGCAATTTACATCCCCGATTTTTGGATAATTTTCTTTTAATCCTTAAGGGAGCTGGCATTCCAAGTGGGCCTTTTTTTTTTATCTTTAGTCCCCCTTGGTCATTTTCCCTTCTCGCATCAAAAAAAAGGAGTAACAGCAAAGTAAAAGGTAATCTAATAATTTCTTTCTATACTAATATTCACGTACTCATTCTTTCTCTCTCTCTCTCTCTCTCTCTCTCTCTCTCTCTCTCTCTCACACACACACACACACGAAAAGTCGGGCCAAAAAAAACACGTGTATACAGTTTAGGAAAGTAAACGAAGCTGTGTAAACAAGCGCGGCTAAAACCTCAAGAATGTGCAGTAAAGTAAAACAGACTCAAGAGAACTACGAGCCTAACTAAGATTAACAAAATGAAGGGACAGCAACGCTAAGTGTATGAAAAACGCACCACACACACACACACACACACATACAGACACACACAAACACACACACATGTAATAACTTCATAAGACCAGTTTACTTACTGAGTAGAGGAGGAGGAGGAGGAGGAGGAGGAGGAGGAGGAGGAAGAAGGAGTATATGACGCAGTTTTTTTTTTTCTTTTAAATGACTAACTTTTGGAATATACACAAGAAGAAAGGAAAAGTAGGTCAAAGATTTTGTGACAAGATACACAATAAAATTCTTCACTTTTGTAGTTGTTGTTGTTATTGCACCTACTAGTAAACAACAAATAAATACAACAACAACAACAACTACTACTTCTACTACTACTACTACTACTACTACTACTACTACTAC
>NC_059270.1:2660359-2682859 GCF_017591435.1 Portunus trituberculatus
AGAAACTCATGTAAGGATTAAATATACTGAGGACTATGGCCATTATTCCTCTGACCTCCATAAACCTTTCCTAATGTCAATATAACAGTCTAATTATATCCAAACTCATGGTGAAAATGCGTCCCAGTACAGAAGAGGTTAAGTACATTCAACAGCTCATGATATTCTCCTCTTCTCTTTACATTTAAGTAGAGTATGGCTTGTCCTGTACAGTATAGCTAGTCTTTCTCTAACGTAGTGTGAGACAGTGAAGCCAAACATACAAGTTGCTGTTTGACATCCCTTTTAACCCCTTCAGTACGGGGACTCATTTATACCAGGAGTTTTGTGTACCATTAGACCATTTTATTGATATTAGCAAGGGTGTATGGGCAGTCTTCACTATTTTAATCCCACTATAAGTTTACCAGGAGTTTTGTGTGCCATTAGATCATTTTATTGATATTAGCAAGGGTGTATGGAGGGCAGAAAATCAATGGCCACAGTCTTCACTATTTCAATCCAATATAAGTTTACTAGGAGTTTTGTGTGCCATTAGATCATTTTATTGATATCAGCAAGAGTGTATGGAGGGCAGAAAATTAATGGCCACAGTCTTCACTATTTCAATCCCAATATAAGTTTCTGAATCTGTATAAAATCACCAAATTGTAACCAGAGTGAATATGGAAATGCGTCATATTAGTATAGGGGTCAATGGTCCATGTTTTCCCTCCATCCTTTCCTCTTCTACCCTGCCAGCTTCTTTCCGTCTGCATCCCCAGCAGGCCCTTAGGGGTGTGGAAGGTCACATGGGCGTGGAACTCTCTCTCTCTCTCTCTCTCTCTCTCTCTCTCTCTCTCTCTCTCTCTCTCTCTCTCTCTCTCTCTCTGGTAATGCCATAAAGGTCAGACAAGCAAGACCTCTCGCCTCCCTCAATTAGCGGAGCCTCACCCCACTTCACCTTACCTCTTCTCAGCCTCACCCTTCCTTCACCTCAGCCTCACGACCTTCAGTTCACACCACGACCCTCTAAATCTCCGCACCTCCCACTAGACCCACTCCTATAAATAATACCCCTCCTCCTCCAACTCCTCCTGCTGCATCAGCCAGCCTAGTGGGCCAAAAAGGTCACGGTAAAGAGAATCACATCCTATGAGGCCCCGAAAGGCGATTACTGGGTCCCGCGGTGTTTCTGGGTCGAACAAAGACACTGGGCGTGATAAGCTTCCAGGCGACGGATGGCTGGCAGGGCTGTGGTGAGTGTAGCGGGACCTCAACAGCCGGGAGGATGAGAGGCAGAGGCGGGAAGAGGGAGAGGAGGCTAGGGGTGGGAGAGAGGCAGGTGTGTGGGGAAAAGAGACACACAGAGAAGATGGGAGATGAAAGACAAGGAAGAAAGGGTGGAAAAGGGAGATGGCATGGGAAGAAAGGATGATAAGGAGGAAGGAAGACTGGGAGAGGCTGGAAAGTGTTAGAAGGTGGATGAAAGGAGAGAGTGGATGAGAAAAGAGAGGCTGGAAGGAGGAAGGAGAGAATGGGAAAAGGAAAAGATAAGAAATATGGAAGCTAAGTAAAAGAGGAGATATGGAGAAGGCTGGGAAGGAGAGTGAAAGAAGGAGGAAAAGAGATCACAAACCTTTACTCTGTCCACCTCACTAATCCAAAACTTCATTGGTGTCTCCACTCTTTCACTTCTTTCACGAGTAAACTCTGAAAAAAATCTCTTACTGTTCCTGATTTTCTTTTCGTGCCACAAGTTAAAACAGTTTCCAAGGAAGCATCAGACACCTCTCAGACTAAAATGGCCAACTTGTTTTGACTTTCCTTGACAATTTGAGAGAAGGAAGTCGAGTTTTCTTCCTCTCTCTCTCTCTCTCTCTGCTTTTGACCATTTTACTAGACACGAAAAATTAATAAAAAAAATAAAGAAAGAACAGAGAAGTTACCAGGCATAAGACAGACAAAATAGAAGGGGAAAAAGCAACACAGAGCACAGTAAGCATAAACAGACGATGAGTGTATATATAGGTGTGGGAGGGACGAAGGTAAGGCGAGATGAAATGGAGGTAATGGAGGAGCCAGGACAGAGAGAAAGGAGAGACAAATACAAGGGAGTAAAAAGCGAGGATGGTGTTCGAGGAAGCGACGAGAGATTAGGAGGGCAAGAGGAGAGGAAAAGAGAGAAAGGGAGGAGGGAGGAGGAGGTGAAGGCAGATGGATGGGCAGGAGAAAGAGGCAGGTTGGGTACAGAAACAGGGTGACAAGAGATGAGATGAGAGACACACACGGAGGTTGAGATAGGGAAGGGAAGGGAAGGGAAGGGAAGGAAGGAAGGAAGGAAGAAAAAGAAGGAAAGAAAGAATTGAAAGGAAGGTGAGAGAGAGAGAGAGAGAGAGAGAGAGAGAGAGAGAGAGAGAGAGAGAGAGAGAGAGAGAGAGAGAGAGAGAGAGAGAGAGAGAGAGAGAGAGAGAGAGAAAATCAAGGAACTACAGAAAAGAATGAAAGAAAACGAAGATAGACACAGATAAAAAAAAAAATATATAGATAAATGACAATAGAAAAAAAAAAACTAGGACGTGACGAAAGAATGGAGAGGAAAAAAAACGCAAGAAAAAACAAAAAGGAAGTTAAAAAGTATAAACAAATACAAGAAATACTAAAACCTAAACATTTTAAATAAAAAAAAAAAAACAACAGGAGGAGGAGGAGGAGGAGGAGGAGGAGGAGGAGGAGGAGGAGGAGGAGGTAGTGGTAAAGAGAAAAGCGTAACCCAGCAAATGAGAGAGAGAGAGAGAGAGAGAGAGAGAATATCAGCCAGGTGCTCTATTCTGAATGAGGCGATGACCGTGGAGGAGGAGGAGGAGGAGGAGGAGGAGGAGGAGGAGGAGGAGGAGGAGGAGGAGGAGGAGGAGGAGGAGGAGGAGGAGAAGAAGAAGAAGAAGAAGAAGAAGAAGAAGAAGAAAAAAAAAAAAAAAAACAAGAAGGAAAAGGAAAAGGAGAAGGAGAAGAAGTAGGAAGAGGAGAAGGAGAAGGAGGAGGAGGAGGCAATAATCTAGCAATATGGAAGATGTTTGTTGTGAATCATCAGCAAAGGACATTAGGAGAGCAATATTCAAGAGGCAGCGGAGAGTGGACGTGTAGCGGGAAGAGTTACGGCTCTTAATATTGTGTGTGGAGAGTGTGTGAGTCTGCGAGTGTGCATTACTGAGGAGAGAAGAGAGAGAGAGAGCTAGAGAAGGAGCAAGAGAGAGAGAGGAAGCAGAAGGGAGGTAGGGAGGTACAGACATAACCCTGGGAGTGAAATATGCCCATAAATATGAAGTTAATGCAGAGTGGAGGGTATGTGTGTATGTGTGTGTGTGTGTGTGTGTGAGTGTGTGAGTGTGGGTGGGTGTGTGTGTGGGTGTGGGAGGAACAGCAAGGGTAAAGTGGAGTTGCTCTTTAGTGTCTATTTCAATGCAAGTAACGAAACTGTACACCAAGATGTGGAGTGAGACGAACAACAGGAAACTAGATCAAAGTGAAGGAAAGGAGGAGGAGGAGGAGGAGGAGGAGGAGGTGGAAGAGGAGGAGTCTGGTAAGGAAGAAAGCCGTTACCCTCCTTCCCTCCTCTCTCTCTCCCTCCCCGTCGTAACAATGGTTGCTGGGAGCGTCCTCAGTGACCACAGAATGGCAGGCATCCTACAGCTTACTCTGCCTGCCTCGCTCAAAACACCTTCCCTTCCCTTCCACCTGAGAAAGAACGAACCAGCTGATATTTCTCGTGAGTCCAGAATATTTTAACGTGTCTAGTCGTATTCACAGATCGAGGAAGCTTCTACAATCTATTTTCTCTCTCAGTTTTATTATTTTGACACAATAATATAGATAGAACTGCAAAATATTTATCGTCTAGTCGTTTTTTTATAGATCGAGGTAGCTTCGACACTATTTCTCTCTTCTTTTCGCTCTTTTGTGTTTGTGTCTTATTATTTTGACAGATAATATAGATAGAATAGCCAAAATTTATGGTCTATTCGTGTTCATAGATCGAGGGAGAGGGAAATAACGGGGATAATGAATGTGGAATGCTACTCTACAGTACTGCCCTCTATAACCGTGTCACAACCACCTTCCTCCCTTCCTTTCTCTCTCGCTTCCTTTCTTCCTTCCTTCCTTTCTACTACCACGACCACCACCACTACCACCTGTCACGTCCCGGTTTGCCTTGGTCCCAGAAGGTTTTAAAGGTCTAGATTTTAAGGATGCCCAGTTACTATCGACCTATCTGAGGCGGCAGTACATGAAAAAAATATCTAAACACACAACCACCACCACCATCACCACTATCGCCACCACCACCACCAAAAAAGGCAGAATTTAAACCACTTTCTCATTCCAAGTTGGCAGTACATAAAAAAATATATAAACACCACCACCACCATCACAACCATCGCCACCACCAAAAAAAGGCCGAATTTAAACCACTTTCCCACGTCATTTACACCGCCATGCAAATCCTCCCAGCCTCACATCGCAGCCAGCCAGTCTCCGCCACAACTCGCTTCCTACAACCATAAATTCAGAAGTTTAGAAGGATACTAAAGGTGAAAATGATGATAATGAAGGGCGCATTGAACGCCTCCACTTACGCTCTCTGAAATATTGCTACCACTTGCTACTACTCCTCTCCCTCGGATGGTATTGATGATAGTGCCATTGTGTAGTGTTTCTCAGCGTTGGTGGTGTTGAGAGGCGGCAGTGGTGAGTTTGTGGTGGGTGTGTGGGTGAGGGTGTGTGACATTGTGTGCCAGTGTTTACCTTGCAGTTTCAAGGCATTTGTCCCAGACTTTTGGCTAACTCTACTAATCCTTTAGGGAACTGGCAATGAAGTGGGCCTTTTTTTGTAATATTTTTGTTATCTTTGGCCAGTTTCCTCTCTGAAAAAAATATATTAGTTTATATTACTGATCTTATAGTATATCTCATCGTTGGTCTATTCTAGTCCTTCAGTGGGTCTTTTTTTGTGTTCTGTTTACTGTAGATACAACCTTCTTGTATGTATAAAAAAAATATCAGTTTATATTATTTATCTTAAAGTATATTTCATCCCCGTTGGTCCATTTAATCCTTCAGTGGATGTTTTTTTGTGTTATTTTTGCTGTTCTACGTAGATCAGGCCTTCTTGTATGTATAATTAATTAACTGTCATCATAAACATCATCAGCATTCTCGATTCTACTGAAAGACAAAGGTGATTTCAAGTTTATTTCAGCATGTCATTAATTTTGCACGTCACTTTCACTTCATTCCAGTCAGCCATATCTCAGCTCACCTCTCTGTCTGTCATCTGCCCAGCTGTCTTACCTTCCTCTGACATTCCTAGACATCCATTCTGTTTCGCAAATTGTCCACCTATTACATACTTTTTTTTTCCTTTTCAGTTTTTATTTTAATGTTTCACTTTGGCGTGCTCACAAATTTACGTTCTTCCTTTTCACGAATTTATTCCATACAAAGCTGTAAATTTCCTTCCAGATACAATATTTCACTTTAATCTGTTCATTCACCCATGATGTTTGCTTTTAATCTCTCCACCTCTCTATTTCCTACACCAACACTTCAAAATATTCAAGCATCTCACACAAAAACACAACATGATGAGAAAAATAACAAGTAAAAATTAGTTCGAGGTACAATATTTCACTTTATTCTCTTCCCACACCAATAACTTCCCTTTTCACCTCTCCATTTCCTACACCAGTACTTCAAAATATTCAAGCATCTCCCACAAACACACAACACAGTGAGAGAAGTCTATATATAGCATTGAATAACCTCATGACCTACAGAACACGCAACTAACACTATTACAGACACTAACACTTGCAACGCGACCCTAACTACATCATCTAGCGCAGCGATCCCTCCCTCCCTCCCTCCCTCCCTCCCTCTCTCTTTCTCTTTCTCTCCCTCCGTCTGACTGCGGTAACCTGAGGCCTCGTAGCAGCACCGGGCGAGACTGTTTGTGTTCCTAGCCCCATTAATTAGTCCACCACAGCTGCACGTCACCGCTCACCAGGACATGAAACACAAGCACACAGGAGCACACGCACACAGGCACTACTCTACCAGCTTGTTTCTTCTATGTTGATGTCAAGACTCACTAGCTGCGTGTTTCTTTGCCTCTTCTCGTCTGGGTTTGGTCTGCTTCACTGTAAAGGGTACTTGTTACGTAGTCTATTCTGAGTTCCATTTTTCTTCAGTGTTTAATCAATGTTTCCCTTTTCCATCGTTTTCTTTCACTCTAGATGTGGTGGGTGAGTGCTTAAGTGGTGGTGTTGGTGGTAGTCTTCTTCTTCTTCTTTTCTTCTTCTTCTTCTTCTTCTTCTTCTTCTTCTTCTTCTTTTCCTTCTTTTCCTTCTTCCTTCTTCTTCTTCTTCTTCTTCAGGTTTGTTGTTTGCTTTATATATTTCATTACACACACACACACACACACACACACACACACACACACACACACACACACACACACACACACACACACACATATACACACTGCTTGCCTAACCATGCATGACAGGAGCTGAATGATAACCACACACCAAGTAAGATTCAGGACAAGATGACGACGATAACGATAGTAGTAGTAGTAGTAGTAGTAGTAGTAGTAGTAGTAGTAGTAGTAGTAGTAGTAGTAGTAGTAGTAGTAGTAGACATGGACCTTTACACAACACAACAAAAGCACGCAAGCAAAACACAACATAATGAAGCCTTGTAGATACATCCCACATCATCACGCTTGAGCAACACAGCTTACACATCCTCCTCCTCCTCCTCCTCCTCCTCCTCCTCCTCCTCCTCCTCCTCCTCCTCCTCCTCCTCCTCCTCCATAACACTCTTTCCCTTCACACTCCCTAAGGCCTTCCCAGCATCCTTGCAGCAGCCTTCCTAGTCATCTTCCTGCCTATTCATTATTTGCCACAGTCTCTCATCTCCACCCTTCTGCATAACTTCCTCTCAGTAATCTCCTCCTCCTCCTCCTCCTCCTCCTCCTCCTCCTCCTCCTCCTCAACAATTTGGTAGTTTTCCTCTCCTATTATTTTTCCTACGTCTTTCTCCTCTCCTCCTCCTCCTCCTCCTCCTCCTCCTCCTCCTTTTCTTCTTAGTCCTACTCCTCCTCTTCCTTCTTCTCATGTTCCAGCTACTACTACTACTACTACTACTACTACTACTACTACTACTACTACTACTACTTCTTCTTCTTCTTCTTCTTCCTCCTCCTCCTCCTCCTCCTCCTCATCCTCCTTCTGCAGCCTTCCACGCCTCCTATACTCAAATCCAACATTTCTGAACGCTCTGCTCTCTCTCAAACACTACTTTTAGAGGCCACAGAGATGATTATTTTGGTTCTCATGGGTGTGTATCGTTTTGGTAATGCAGAATTGTCAGTTAAGTATCAGTGGATTCATGCAAACACCCTTGGGAACTCCAGTAACATCCACTACCAGGTTAATGAGAAAATAGGACAAGTTTGTGTTCTTGGCCTCAAATTTCTCATGTTGACACTTCTTTTAACAGGTTCCAGTGGACGTTGCAGTGTTTTTCATGTGTTTCTGTACTAAATTAATGTTTATGAAGGTATTTGCATCGTTAGAGGAAGGAAAATTCACAAGAACACGAGCAAATCACACGTCTAGCCTTTTAAGACAGTCCTCGTGATAAACCCAAGAGATATACAATACAAGAGACAAAAGATAACGAGGCACTTACTAGTTAGCATAGTATCTTAGCCCTTTGATCTCCTCTACGTCATTAAAACATTCCTTACCAACTAGAGAGAAGAGAGAGAGAGAGAGAGAGAGAGAGAGAGAGAGAGAAAAATGACGATATATTTTAAGAAATCAGGAAAAAATCTTAGAAAAATAAAGGAAAAGACAATCATGCAAAACGAGAGAGAGAGAGAGAGAGAGAGAGAGAGAGAGAGAGAGAGAGAGAGAGAGAGAGAGAGAGAGAGAACACCAGCATATAGGAACAAAACAGAACAAGAGAACAAGAACAACCGGTTTGACGAGGTACTGTTCTTTACCTTGCTCGTGTGACACCCTCTTAACACTCTCTCTCTCTCTCTCTCTCTCTCTCTCTCTCTCTCTCTCTCTCTCTCTCTCTCTCTAGCAGTAATTTCCAGGGAGATAATTTGCACCTGGACGGAGAAAAATGAAGACATTTATGGCAGATTCACTTCTTCCTTCCTCTTCCTTCCTTCCTTCCTTCCTTCCTTCCTTCCTTCGTGCTTGCCTCCCCTCCTTCCTTTCTTTCTTGCTTCTTTCCCTACGTCGTTTTCTTTCTTCAATATACACTTTTTATCTTCCTTCCTTCTCTCTCTCCTATTCCTTCCTTTATTGTGTCCTTTCCTTCCATATACATTGTTTTATCTTTCGTTTCTTCCTTGTGTCCTTCCTTCATTTCTTCCTTTGTTTTCTTCCACATACATTTTCTTCCTTCCTTCCTTCTTTCATTCTCCTATTTCTTCCTTTATTGTCTTTCCTCTCCTTCCTTGCTTCCTTTTTTCCTCCATTCATTCTTCCTTCCCTTTCTCTCTTCCTTTATTTCATACACTACTAATCCTCTCTCTCTCTCTCTCTCTCTCTCTCTCTCTCTCTCTCTCTCTCTCTCTCTCTCTCTCTCTCTCTCTGCATCACCACCATCGTCACTCATCTCTCAAACGTTTCAACACTATTTAAAATGCCCTACTGCATGTTACCTGGGATTTCTAAGAGTGTTTTAATGATCCTAGTGACAGTTTAACACGGGGTCTGCATTATGAATTAGGATGCTTATAAGAGATCTGGGTTTTTTTTTATTCAGAATGTGGTTATATTTTTCACCTCTTACCGTTTCTGTTACTGGAATTTAGCACTACTACACGATTTCACCACTACTACCACCATCGTCACATTTCCTCACCATTGTCTCATAGAGGTATACGTATGTTAACCTCTTCAGTACCACGACGTGCCTTTTATTCATTCTGCTTCTTATTTGGTGACTTTATACAGCTTCAGAAACTCATATGGGGGATTCAAATAGTGAAGACTGTGGCAATTAATGTTCTGACCTCCATAGACCTTTCCTTAATGTCAATAAAATGATCTAATCACACCTCATATTCATTTTGATTGCTATTTGGTGATTTTATACAGCTTCAGAAACTTATGTGGAGGATTGAAATAGTGAAGACTGTGGCCACTAATCTTCTGACGTCCATACACCCTTCCTAATGTCAATACACTTCCTAATGTCAATAAAATGGTCTTATCGTACACAAATCTCAAGGTAAAAATGTCCCCAATACTAAAGGGTGTTAAGCAAGCGTTTTTCGTAATACAAGTAGCAAATCTGACACATATAACAGCAATAACATATAAAAAAAAAATCGTAGCTTTATAAAAATACACTACTTTTTTTCCACAAGTTAGTCTAGACAGCAATATAAAGTCATTGTCAAAAATCCATCGCTTGCACTTGAACTAAAAAGGCTCTGAGTGGCCTTGATCGATCGTCAATGCTCGCTGCAAATAAACCTCGACAGTGACTGATTGAAAGAACGTATGTCTTGTATTGGTGAGCTAGTTTGAAAGACTGACTGGTTCTGCTTGTTCTTTCAGCTTCGGTCTTGTTTCCTCGTGTGTGTGTGCGTGTGTGTGTGTGTGTGTGTGAATCAAGACTCATGTTTCACCTCACTGATTATCACCAATTCATTATGTTATGTCCCTCAATTCCAGTACTTTCACCCTTCATCCTTAAGCCATTAGGGTTTTATGGCGTCACCGCTGCACTATATCACTGGAACCACCACTAACACTACCACAACCACCATCATCACCACCACCACCCAAAGACCACAAGTCCCTTCGCTGCTTCCCACGATTCGGTCCATTTTTCAACCTGTCCCCACGCTTTCCCCACGCTAGCCTCCCCCTCCACTGGCCCTCCAAAACCTGTCTGTGTTCCCGCTGCTCCACACCCTCCAGACCTGCTATTTCCTCCCTGCTACCTCACCTTTCCCAGCCCCACGTGATGCATTCCAGGGTGGAGGAGGAAGGAAGCCACGGAGGGAGGTAGTGAAAGGATGTCTCATGAAATGATTAATTCTTTCCGCTAGTGAGTCAGCCTTCCCATTCTCTCCTTTCGTCTCCGTGACCGCCCCGACAGGATTGCTTGGTCTATGAAGGAAAGCCATTGTTCTGTCATATAGTCTGACACAACCTGTCTGTTTTTCCTACTAATTCTTGTTTTAATGAGGCATCTTTCTTCCTCCTCGCTCTTAATTCCATGTTTTAATAGGACACTGAATTATTTATCTCTTTACTATCTCTCTATCTGAATCAATTTACCTGCCAATGTGTCTGCCTGTATGCCTGGCTTTTTTCTATTTAACATTCTATCTGTCAGTCTGTTTGTGTGCCTATCTGCTTGCTTTCCTGTCCTTAAGTCTGTCCATCCATCACCATCTGCCTGTCTGCCCCTACACCGGCCAACCTGCTGCTGAGTCAATAGGGAGCTTTAAAGATTAGATAAATTCATGGATGGGGATGAGAGATGGAATTAATTAGCTTTATAGGAGTGACCTTCGTTAGTTAGTGCAGTAGACAATATAAAGACTAGCTGACGAATGGAACGGACTCAGCGATCATGTTAAAGCTGAGTCACTGGGGAGCTTTAGAAGATTAGACAAATTCATGGATGGGGATGAAAGCTGAAATTATGTAGCTTTATCAAAATGACCTTCGTTAGTTAGTGCAGAAGACAATACTGTATGTTGATAGATAGTAGTTAACGAATGTAACGGAGATTTACAAAAGATTAGACAAAATTCATAGTTGGAGACGATAAACGGAATTAAGTGGCTTTGCTCATACAGAATTGCCAGACACTTTCACTTTTTCTCATTTTCTTCGTGTCTTCGTGCCCACAAACTTCCTGCAGGAGACTAACACTGATTCCTTTCTTTCCACCACCACCACCACAACGATGATTTATAAACCCTCCCTCAGACAATCAGCACCCATTAAGCCCCGTCTCATTGGCCCAATAGGTTGTCACGCTCCAACCAAACCACCTACACGCGAGACCCGACTGGAGCCACTTACCCCTCACCTTCCCCACCACTCACCTGTCCCCATAGATCACACGCCACGACGTCCCGCACACACCTCGCCCCGGCCATACCACGGCGCTTCTGTGGACGTCTTCGCCTCAAGGAATAAATTGGCTTGTGTGATTGGAACGCTTTGAATGTTGTGGGAGGTGACAGTTTAACTTTTTTTTCTCTCTCTCTCTCTCTCTCTCTCTCTCTCTCTCTCTCTCTCTCTCTCTCTCACTACAAAATAATGACGAAAAGTTTAAATTTGTGTATTGCGATGATTAATTATGAACGATCCACTCTGCAACAAAGGTTCAATCACGGGAATACTGTTTTTTACTTCTTTGGATGCCCAGGAACCACCAAGTAAGCGTCCATTGCTGCTCAATCACGGCGGATTATTGCACGACTGGAATGACAAAAACACCCCATATTCTTTGCAGGTTCTTTGGGATACTTCTATTTTTGAGTTTCCATAGTTGATCAGCTTCACCTTACACTGCCTTCTGCTTCCTATACCCCTTGTCAGTAGTTTTTCATGTCCTCTACTTCTACTTCTGAGTTTACACAATTGAATGGAGTGAGAAAATAGCTCTTATCAGTAGCTATTCATGTTCTCTGGTTTACTTCCATTTTTGAGTCGCCACAGTTGATGATATTCGACTTAAAATGCCTTCTGCTTCTTATACCCCTTATCAGTAGCTTTTCATGTCCTCTACTCCTATTTCTGAGATTCCACAGTTGATTAAATAGCGCTTATCAGTAGCCTTTCATGTTCTCTGGGTTACTTTTACTGAGTCGCCACAGTAGGTGAGATTCGCCTTTCAATGCCTTCACCTTCTCATAATCCCCTTATCAGTAACTTTTCATGTTCTCTACTTCCGCTTCTGGGTTTACACAATTCATTACCTTACAATGCCTTCTGCTTCCTCTGTTCACCATCGCCCGCATGTCTTGCCACAATGCATCCATAAAGCCTCCCTCTGCTCTTTATCCCTTCTTCCTGCCTGTTGAGTCCACCTCCAGCGCTTTCCTTCCCACGCACTGCTCATCTTCTCCCTCCATATGGCCACACTTCAGTCAAACCTTCTATAGATTTCTCCGTTAAAGTAACACACATGAGTAGTTGTCCTTGTAATCACAGTAAGTTTACCGCCCCTTCTTTCAAATTATCAAGAAAAAAAGGCGAATTTTTAAGCTTTCTAAAACAAAAGTCGAATTCTAAACATAATCACAGAACATTGACAGTGAAGTGAGTGTAAAACTAAGGTATGAATGTATACAACAGAACCAGTCAGTCAGTTAACCAGTCAGTCATTCTTAAGTCAGTCATTCAGTCAGTCATTCAAGTCCATAGAGCGTGGATTTAATGCCTCCCTCTTACCAGTGTTGACATGGAATCAAAGCCTTTAATCTGTCTTCAAAATAGCAGCTTTCTTCCCTTCATTTGTCTCTCCCTCCCTCTCTTCCTCTCTCCTGTCTGATCCTTCATTTTTTTCTCTTCCTCGCTTCCTCCCTCGTGTGGAATGATAATGTTCAGAGCAGCGTGAGGGAGGCAGTTGTGTGTGTGGAGGGAGGCACAACACGCACGCATCCCCTCCCTCTCTCCCTCCTTCCCTCCTTCCTTCCTTCCCTACCTCCATCCATCTCTCTCTCTCCATCCCTCTCCTTGCACAACACTCCAGCACAAGATGGGTGTTGTCATTACTATCTATATCACTATCATTGTCATTGTCAACGTTATTACACTTACTACTAAATCTATTACTACTACTACTACTACTACTACTACTACTACTACTACTACTACTACTATTACTACTACTACTCTATTTTCATTAACTATTATTATCATCAGTAGTAGTAGTAGTAGTAGTAGTAGTAGTAGTAGTAGTAGTAGTAGTAGTAGTAGTAGTAGCAGTAGCAGTAGCAGTAGCAGTATTTCAAGTATCAGTGGCAATATTACTGTTATCATCATCATCATCATCAATCACCATCACCACCACCACCACCACCACTCCCAGCAGCCAGGGAGTAGTAGCGCTATCCTGACACATATACTTAGTTACATCACTATCTTTTAAAAGCAAACCAACACGACGACTTCGTTTTCTTTTGATAAGGCAGTAAGTGGCCTGGAGCTGCTGGGCGGTGTAGTTTTTTGTTAAGTCCTTCAATACTGGGACACATTTTTTACCTTGAGATTTGTGTACAATTAGACCATTTTATTGACATTAGGAAGGGTCTATGGAGGTCAGAAAATTAATGGCCACTGTCTTCACTATTTGAATCCTCCATATATTATTTTAACCGCTTCAATACTGGGATACATTTTTTACTTTGAGATTTGTGTACGATTAGACCATTTTATTGACATTAGGAAAGGTCTATGGAGGTCAGAAGATTAATGGCCACTGTTTTCACTATTTCAGTCCCCCACATGAGTTTCTGAAGCTGTATAAAGTCACCAAATAGAAACCAGAATATGGAAACGCGTCACTGCATCATACACTTCTACTTTACAATATTCTATACACTCAATACAATGATGAGAGTCGAGAAGCTTTTTAATGTAAAGCTATTCTTCCTACATAAATAAGTAAATAGTTAAATAAATAAAAAAAAAGTATTCTCCATGATATTCTTTACAGACAAGCAGAGACACAGATCCACACAAATATTCTTTTTAATACTATACATTGCTGCAAATATCAACTTCAATAACATTAACAATGCACTCATATTGTTGTGTAACTGTTGCCGCCTCCCATTACTGAACACAAGCTCAATATCAACAAAGGTCATTAGTGTCGATAGCGATAATGATTTGAATAATATTGTTGTGACATTGCTCACCACTAAATACACATAGACACACACAAAAAAAATAAATAAATAACCGTTCTAATGCAACTATTTAGTGAAAAAAAAATGCATGTTAAAAGAATGCCAATATTACACTAACCCTGTTTTTAATGTCCTTCACTCCTTCAATACCGGAACGCATTTTTACCTTGAGTTTTGGATGTGATTAGAAGAATTTATTTACATTAAGAAGTGTCTATGGAGGTCAGAAGATTAATGACCAGAGTCTTCACTATTTTAATCCTCCACATAAGTTTCTGAAGCTGTATAAAATCACCAAATATAAACCAAAATTTATATGAAAACGCGGCATAGTACTGAAGAGATGTGTGTGTGTGTGTGTGTGTGTGTGTGTGTGTGTGTGTGTGTGTGTGTGTGTGTGTGTGTGTGTGTGTGTGTGTGTGTGTGTGTGGTGGGTGAGCCATGTCACAGCAATATTATTAAAATCATCATCGCTATTGATATTAACCCCTTGAGTACCATGACGCGTTTCCACATCCATTCTGCTTACTATTTGGTGAATGTATACAGCTTCAGAATCTTATGTAGGGATTAAGATAGTGAAAACTGTGGCCATTTATCTTCTGACCTCCATAGACCTTCCCTAATGAAAATAAAATCATCTAATCATATCCAAATCTCAAGGTAAAAATGTGTCCAAGTACTGAAGGGGTTCACGATTAAAATTACATGAAGGCAGCTGGCAGGATCACTGGACAGCACCTCGCCTGTGTTGCATGCTGCCCTGCACTGGTGGCTCATCTCTCGCCATCCCCACACACACCCAAGCAACACCACGCCTCCCTCTGTCATCACCCACACACCCCACACAGCGCCATGCCTCCTCCACGTCATAACCCACACACCCACATCACATCATGCCTCTCCTTCGCCATCCCCACTAACACATCCATAAAGCACCATGCCTTCTCCTATACAGCGCCACGCCTCACCCCAGTCACCCCTATACACCCACACACTCATACAGTATCATATTCCCTTCATCGCACATAACCCAGCTTCCTTCCTGCCTTGACATATCCCTCCCCCGTCCCTCCCTCAGTTCCTGCGAGTGTTTGAGGTGAAGCCAGATCAGTGTTGGTGAGCTGCTCCTCTCCTGGGTGCGGCAGAGTGACTCATACAGAAGGTAAACACAAAGGCTGAGCGTCACGTGGGCCTGCAGTGAGCTGTGTTGAAGTGCGCTACGTCAATGTGGGTGGCGAGAAAAGGTGTTCTAAAGCACAGGTTCTTAGTTTCCCTTTGAATTGAATGGTAGTGGAAATGTTACTGGGATATAGTAGTTCTGCTTCTTTACGTGTTTTCTCGCCATCAAATTCCACATATTCGTCTTGTTTATGGAGGAATATTGTGGTGAAATTTACTTCATCACACGACCAGCCTCTCTGTCCCTCCTCCCAGCGCACGTCATGAGATTACAACAGCACCTCCTCATGCACTACTCGTCCCCACCAGTGACAGAACTGTGGCTTGAAAATAGTAAAGTTAGTGAAATAAAACCATGTAGTATAAGATTAGAAAAACTGAAGTAATAAAAGATTTGCATAATCTTTTCACTTCGACACAAAACAATTAGCAGTACAAGAAGTAACACGTGGTCTGTATAGGCATATACAAGGAAATTAGCGACGAAAAGAATACATTTTGCAATCTCTTCGTAGCTCAAAGAATAGATTTATTTTATGGAATAGGGGAAGCTGACCAAAGGGAAACAAAAAAATTAAAAAAGAAAAGACCCACTTGATTGCCAGTTCCCTAAAAAGATTAAGAGAGTTAGCCAAAAAATCTGGGACAAATGCCTGAAACCTCCCTCTTAAAAGTAGTCAAGTCGTAGGAAGATGGAAATACAGAAGCAAGCAGGGAGTTCCAGAGTTTACCAGGCTGTAGAACAAGTCAAGACGTCTCAGTGATTGGTAATTAAAGAAAGGTGTACCAAAAGAAGCGAACACCGGACAATCACGAGCAGCAACAAGTGGAATCCAACACAGAGGCAAATCTCATGAACCTTTCCCGGATTCCATAAGATCTTGAAAACTTAAGTGATCAGCGCCACCCGGGGAGTCACACTGCTCAAAATCCCCAAGATTCCTAAAATGTCTCCAAACCAAAGACCAATAACAACATTCAACACCTTCCTACGACTTCAGATCTCCTCGTCCACACCTCCACCGTGAAATATTTATGCTGTTCACGTGTCCTGCTTCGTAACGTCATCGCCACATGTATAAGGCGAGGAATAAAATAGGAAAGCAGTGTCTGGTGAACCCTACGAGTAAAGAACACTTCAGGTACATGCAAATAAGGGAGTAAAAGGATGTTACATAGAAGACCCAGGTACTGAAAGGGCGACTGACTGAAAGGCGCCGGAATAACAAGAGTCAAGTGGCGCCAATTTTTTTTTTTTTTTTTTTTTTTGTAGGAGAAACAACCAAGGGCAACCAAAAATATGTTAGAAAAAAAAAGAGCCCACTGAGATGCCGGTCCCTTGGCTGGTATAGAATTATCTTTTATATTCATTCTAAACCTTGAGTGAAGAATGTATGTGAAGCGAGATGCAAGTAGTTGTGTGAAGGAAGAGAGGGCACACGTACACCACATCTCAGCGGCTTACAGTGCAAGGGAAGAGGGAGGTAAACAGGTGCATGAGAGGTAAACAGGTGCATGACTGATGGGAGATAGGAGGTGTTAAAGGTCAAGACTAACCGGCCCATACCTCACACACACAAAGCCGCGGCGGGATCCCTTTACCACCGTAGGGAAAGCACCGCCTGCAACTTCCCATCCCAACACAACAGGAAGAGACGCGTACAGGGAATGTCAGTTTAAGGTGGCCATGAAAAAAGTGGTGCTCCAATTAATTCTAGGAGCTACATTACTACATTCCACACTGATCCCTACTGCTAGGTGTTCAGAGGGCGTGTCACTTCAAGGTGCCCATGAAAAAGTGATGCTATTATTGAATTCTACGAGCTATAGTACTATACCTCATACGTTTTGGTGTTCAGAGGGTATGTCAGTTTTTTTTTATACCATATGGGCTTTTCACGGGAATTTATGGGCTAAAGGGGATATTTTTTGGGAAACCTCCTATCTCAAAGCCCACCCGCTAGGAAACCGTTGCCCCGAGTGAGGAAGCCCAACCTACACTCGGACCGTGGACAGGATTTGAACCCGTGCGCTTGGAGACCCCTCGGACCCCAAAGCACGCATGGTTCCACTGTACCACGGCGGCCCCCCCCATGAAAAAGTGATGCTGCTATTGAATCCTACGAGCTATAGTACTACATCTCATACCGATCTCTACGTTTTGGTGTTCAGAGGTAATGTCAGTTTAAGGTCCATTAATTTTACGTGCTACATCACTGCATTCCACACTGATGCCTACTGTTAGGTGTTTAGAGGGTATGTCAGTGAGGATGACAAAGAAAAGTGGTGCTCCAAATTAATTCTACGAACTACATTACTACATCTCATACGGACTCCTACGTTTTGGTGTTCAGAGGTTGTCAGTGAGGGTGTCTATGAAAAGTGGTGCCGTTTATGAATTTCACGAGCTAAATCGCTGCACGTGGACGGATAATTGCTGAATGTGAACGATAAACGATAGTAAAATGTAGATACACATAAAGGAAGACGATTACCAGTAAGATATGGCACTACGGCATGTTTCCTCTTTCGAACGACGCTTTTGCTTGGCATGTAAAGGAAACTACATGGGGAAAAATAGCAAATAGATGAATAGAAGAAGGAAGCAATGGAAACAGTCTGTTCATTTCACTCTCCTTAAAACAGTTTACAGAAAAAAAAGAACCACAAAATTTAGACCGACCATATTGTAATTCCAGTCTTAAGCTTTCGAAGACTGTCAAAACCTACCAAAAAAACGAAAAAAAAAAAGACAGTCCATTCATTTCACCCTCCCTTAAAATAGTTCACAAAAATAAAATTAAAAAAAAACACAAAATCTAGACTGACCATATTGAAATTCCAGTCTTTAGCTTTCGAAGACTGTCAAAACCTATCAATCGAACACACACCAAGTCTACTTCTCTTTCCTTCCAATGTTTACACGGCGCAGCTCAAAACAAAAACCTGTCTATAGTTTACACTGAGGACGAGAACGTGACACCTTACACAGTGGTTCCCCGAGGCACGCCAGGACGCGGTATGGTGTACAGGGAGGCCAGGAGGAAATGGGACAGTTCAAGGAAAGGAGAGAAAGAGATACAAGTCTGGGAAGAGGTGTGGTGATGGAGAGTGGAGGGGTAGTGGAGGAGGTGGGGTGTGTAAGGGGCATCACATTAAGGGTCAGGGAGTCAAGTGGGGAGTGTGTTCAAGTGGTGGTTGGGGAGTGTCCAGGGAGAAGGATGGAGAGGGAGGAAGGGTCACGATTATTACTTCACTGCTACTACTACAATTACTACTACTACTACTACTACTACTACTACTACTACTACTACTATTCATCACTCCTCTACTTAACTTTCCACAGACCTTCCCTGCAATATTCCAGCCGATAAGAAAGACAGGGAGGCGTCGAGACAACACTAGCAGTTACACACAAGCTCATACAATCTCATATTCTCAAACAATTATGTGCCTCACCTCCACTTCAAAAGGCCTTATCTAAAATTTACACGAGTTTTCTAAGGCGTTTTTATGGTTCTGGAGGAAGAGTGACAAGATTTCTATATTACTGACTGGACAAACACTCTTAAAAACCCCGCTAATCATCTCTGTGGCCTCGAAAAATAATCATGGTGAGAGAACGAAGCGTTTTTGAATACGGACCACAGCACTAATATATCAACTCTTCGACTTCCTTTCTATTCTTTACCACCTCCACGCCGCCACGCCGGGCAAGGAAGAGCAGCAGCTGGCACGCCGGACTGGCACCACACACGCCCGTTTTTTCCTAGAGCTTTTATGATCAATGAAAAAACAGGAAATGCCACTCTGACTCTACCCCAGGACATTTCTTGGGCAGATCGACCTAAGTGGTGTAACTGTCACGCTCTCGTTATGTCTGGCGATTGTGTAACCTCGCCAGGACGCCTCGAGATGTCATAGCGGAGAGTTGCTTAAGATTGGGTTAGGTTAGGTTAGGTTAGGTTAAGTTTAAGTTGGGTTGGGTTGGGTTGCGTTGGGTTAGGATAGGTTAGGATGGGTTTGGTTTAGTTAGGTTAGGTTGATTTTGGGTTTGGGTTGGGTTGGGTTGGACTGGGTTGAAGTTAAGTTAAGTTACGTGAGGTTAGCTTAAAGTTAGATTAGATTAAGTTAAGGTCTTCTGTATTCTGACTACAACGATGATCTATTTTTCTACACGCTGAGTCAAACCAAATAAAAACAAAAATAGAAAGAGACGAACAATTTACAGCTCCCGAAATATATATCAAACTAGTTTCCAAAGAGCCTCCCAGTCAACGTAATTCATCAGACACGACCTAAGATCATATGAAGAGTGATTGTAACCTTGACTGTTACTCGTCCACGTGTTGAGGAATCTGGCCAAAGAAAGGGAAAAGTCACTCAATTTGTCGCTTCGGGAATGTAAAAATGTGAAGAAGTTTCCAAGCCAATCTCGTCCAGGAGGTGCTTCGCTTTTCGCCTTTTGAAACAGGACAAGTCGTGAGGAAGAAGAAAAAGAAAAAAAAACAGGAAGAAGCAGAGAAAGGCAGAGTTCACCAGGAAAGTGGGTGGAAGGGTGAAGACAATTAAAGTGGACTGATGGACTTTGATGATGATGATGATGATGATGATGATGATGATGATGATGATGATGATGATGTATACTATATCAACTATTACAAGAAAAAAAATGTCAAAGCGAATCTTTCTCAGAGCAACACCAATGATAGTCCTCACTCCTCACCACCATCTTCCTCTTCTTCTTCTTCTTCTTCTTCTTCTATTATCACTATTTCTTCATCTATTCATACTCCTTATCCTGTTCCTCTTCTTCCTTTTCTATTTCACTCTTCTTAATATGGATACTGTTTCTCCTCTTCCTCTTCTTCCTCCTCCTCTTTCTCCTCATCTTCCTTTCCTCCTTCACAACTATGCACCACCACCACCACCACCACCAGTGTAAACAACCATCACCACCAACGCCTTCAAGAGCAACGTAAACACTGGCTGCCGTCAACACCACCACCACCACCACCACCACCACAAAACAGGTGAATGAATAGCATAAAATCATCCCATCTCTCTCTCTCTCTCTCTCTCTCTCTCTCTCTCTCTCTCTCTCTCTCTCTCTCTCTCTCTCTCTCTCTTTCGTTCCTGAAGTTCCCTTAAACATTTTACCGTTTTCTTTTCAATCTGTCCCTTCTCTTTCACCCTCTCCCTCTCTCTCTCTCTCTCTCTCTCTCTCTCTCTCTCTCTCTCTCTCTCTCTCTCTCCTTCCTTCCCTTTCTTTGTGGCAGCCAATGGCAAGGCCCGGCTGTGGTGACGTCATCCAACAAAGATGTGGAAATGTCATCCCAGTTTGGAGAGAGAGAGAGAGAGAGAGAGAGAGAGAGAGAGAGAGAGAGAGAGAGAGAGAGAGAGAGAGAGAGAGAGAGAGAGAGAGAGAGAGAGAGAGAGAGAGAGAGAGAGAGAGAGAGAGAGAGAGAGAGAGACACAGATACAGATACTAAGAGAAAAAAAACTCAAAAATGGAAAAATTAAATAAAAAAAAAACGATAAGAGAAAAAGACAGAACGAGAAAGATAAGAACACAAAGGCACACAAAGGAAGAACAAACAACAGCAGATTTGTTGGTCCTTACGTGGCCATTCGAGATACAGAGAAAAGGAGGGAGAGATAATAGAGAGAGAAAGAATGAATAGGAAGAGAGAGAGAGAGAGAGAGAGAGAGAGAGAGAGAGAGAGAGAGAGAGAGAGAGAGAGAGAGAGAGAGAGAGAGAGAGAGAGACAGAGACACAAACAGACACACAAACAGACACACAGACAGAGACAGAAAAGACAGACAGAAGATGAGAGAATAAAGAGATAAAGAAAGGAGATCAAGAAAGAAGAAAGGAGAATAAAAAAGATGGAGAAAATAATAGAAAAAAGAAAGAAGAAGAGAAGAAGAAGAAGAGAAAAAGAAGATGCACAGGTGAAGGAAGAAAAAGAATGAAAAAATGAAAGAAAGGATTGAAAAGAAGAAAAAGAGAAGAATGGGATGCGGGAAGGGAGAGGACGAGAGAGAGAGAGAGAGAGAGAGAGAGAGAGAGAGAGAGAGGTTCATTGCCTTTCTTCTCGTGTCCTCGTCTGCTCTTCTTTCATCGCCTCGTTTTCTGTGTCCTTCGCTTCCTTTCTTTCTCCTCCTCCTCCTCCTCCTCCTCCTCCTCCTCCTCCTCCTCCTCCTCCTCCTCCTCCTCCTATTGGAAACACAGAGACTTGAGTAACTCACTTCATATTCTCTCTCTCTCTCTCTCTCTCTCTCTCTCTCTCTCTCTCTCTCTCTCTCTCTCTCTCTCTCTCTCTCTTTTCATTTTCGTATCTACAATTTTCATTTTCCATTTCTATATTCCTCCTTTGTTCCTCCTCCTCCTCCTCCTCCTCCTCCTCCTCCTCCTCCTCCTCCTCCTCCTCCTAGTCTTCTTGCTCTTATTTCTTCTTCATTTTCTTCATTATATTCATTTTCCTTCTCCTCCTCCTCCTCCTCCTCCTCCTCCTCCTTCTCCTCCTCCTCCTCCTCCTCCTCCTCCTCCTCCTCCTCCTCCTCCTCCTCCTCCTCCTCCTCCTCCATACCAGCTAAAGGTCACCCATCATATCAATAGTGCACTCACTGTAATAAAGAGAGAGAGAGAGAGAGAGAGAGAGAGAGAGAGAGAGAGAGAGAGAGAGAGAGAGAGAGAGAGAGAGAGAGAGAGAGAGAGAGAGAGAGAGAGAGAGAGAGAGAGAGCAAACATAGACATCAACAAAGACAGAAAATAGACAGATAGACGGACAGACAGACAGATAGACAGACAGACAGACAGACAGACAGAAAGACAGACAGACAAACAGACAGACAAGAATAAATGAGATAAATATTAGAGACAATAAAATTATCCCAAAATAAAAGAACTAAAATAAAAAAGAGAAAAAATTTAACTATTACGAACTATTTATACGAAAAATGAGAGAGAGAGAGAGAGAGAGAGAGAGAGAGAGAGAGAGAGAGAGAGAGAGAGAGAGAGAGAGATGGAGGGAGGGAGAAAGAACTGGAAGCAAGAAGGAAGGGCGGGGCGTGAGGCGAAATAGAGGAGGAGGAGGAGGAGGAGGAGGAGGAGGAGGAGGAGGAGGAGGAGGAGGAGGAGGAGGTAGTTGTGGTGGTGGTGGTGGTGGACACTACATAGGTCATATTTTCAAATACTTCTGTGCTTCACCTCCACCATTTCAAAAGGCTTCATCTAAATTTACACGAGTTTTAAGGTGTTTTTAAGGTTCTAGAGGCAGAGTGACAAGATTTCTACATTACTAACTGCAGAAACACTTGAAAAACATCTCTAATCATCTCCGTGGTCTTGGAAAATAGTC
>NC_059270.1:2692859-2705359 GCF_017591435.1 Portunus trituberculatus
TTTAATCACACAAAGACTCAGAAAAAATTTGTCACAGTACTGATAGGATTAACTTCTCACTGATACATTAAAGAGTTTTGTAACCTCTCTCTCTCTCTCTCTCTCTCTCTCTCTCTCTCTCTCTCTCTCTCTCTCTCTCTCTCTTACTAAAATCCATCACTAATACACACAAATATATACAAAGGTGCATTCTGTATGGTAGCAGCCAGGAGGGTGATCCGGGCCAGGATAATGATAAGCCTTCCAATGACATAATGAAATAATTCCCCATGTAATGAAGTTAAATATATATCTTTGGTATTTTCCTCCAACCCAACTCCAGAATTAGCTGTGAACATTATCTCTGTGGTAATGGCCGACTTCAATTGTAAAAAGCAGCGTCTCTCTCTCTCTCTCTCTCTCTCTCTCTCTCTCTCTCTCTCTCTCTCTCTCTCTCTCTCTCTCTCTCTCTCTCTCGTCTTCCCTTCTCGTTTCTCTCTTCTCTTTTCTGTTTTCTCGTTTCTTCACTTCTCTTCTCTTCTCTTCTCTCTCTCTCTCTCTCTCTCTCTCTCTCTCTCTCTCTCTCTCTCTCTCTCTAGCAGTGCAAATGTCCTTATTCTCAGCAGTTTGGTCGTCTTATCTTCACTACTTATAACACGCTCTAATAGAAGTTACGATGAGTTTTTTTGGATATTTTTTAATTCTCGTGACAATTTAACAACGCCTCTGCTTGGCCACGCTTAAAAGAAACCGACTGATCGTATCTACCGTCACTAAAACTGGTTATGGTTAAGAACACTGACCATTTGAGAACGTGAGAGTCAGTGTTTGACCCCTTCAGTACCAGGACATGTTTTCATATTTATTTTGTTTACTATTTGGTCATTTTAAACAGCTTCAGAAACTTAAGTGGGGATTAAAATAGTGAAGACTCTGGCCATTAATCTTCTGACCTCCATAGACCCTCCCTAATGTCAAGAAAATGGTCTACTCGTACACAAATCTCAAGGTATTAATGTGTCCCAGTATTGAAGAAGTTAACCCTTTCAGTACCTTACTATCTGGCAACTTTACACAGCTTCAGAAACTTATGTGGGGATTAAAATAGTGAATTCTCTAACCATTAATCTTCTGACCTCCATAGACACTTCCTAATGTATATAAAAATCGTCTAATCACACCCAAAACTCAAGGTAAAAATGCGTCTAAGTACTGAAGGGGTTAAGTGTGATAAAATGAGGAACTATGAGGAAGAAAAACAATAACAACTCATGCTAGACAATATGTGTGACTCCTTGTATTAATTTGAATATTGAGTGCAGCCTTTGACGAGGGAAACAATTGTAAACATATGGACTAAAATAAATAATGGCTAATGTTGCACGATCTTTCTGCGTCCTTAAATCTCCATTCTTGTTTCATTCTTATTTCGTGTCCAACTTAATTTTTTTCTTGCTGGTTCTTGGGTTACAATATAAATGAATAATAAAAACAGCTCACCTATCACAAGGCAGAGGGTGGCGGAGGAAAAACACAGCAGAGGGGGTGTATGCATGAAAGATACACCACTAATCCCCTGCCACCACCACCACCACCATCCCCACCACCATCAGGCTCACTCCCTCCACGCGGCGTCACAACTCACCTGAAACAACAAAAAACAAGAAACGTGAGACTTCAGGACATGGTGACAAGCAGACAAAAATGCATTAGATACTATAAACACACACACACACACACACACACACACACACACACACACACACACACACACACACACACACACACACAGAGCAAGGTCAGTTTATTTCATGAGTCACCTGATAACGATAATGGTTTGACACGTTTGTAAATATGTAGTGTATCAAGAAACTGATGACTTCACACACACACACACACACACACACACACACACACAGAGAGAGAGAGAGAGAGAGAGAGAGAGAGAGAGAGAGAGAGAGAGAGAGAGAGAGAGAGAGAGAGAGAGAGAGAGAGAGAGAGAGAGAGAGAGAGAGAGAGAGAGAGAGAGAGAGAGAGAGAGAGAGAACCATGAGCCTTGGGAATATGCAGTTATGATACAGAACATAAATCAATTAATTACCTAATCATAACAAGTAATTGGCCAATTTAACACCAATTACATTTATGGTGAGACGTGCGCTTGTTTCAGGAGACGTTGGGGAGGAGGAAGGAGGAGGAAGGAGGAGGAAGGAGGAGGAGGAGGAGGGGAAGGGATGAAAGAAAGAGGTAGGAGGAAGAGGTGAAGACAACAACAGACCAACCTCACAGCTGATAACACCATAAAACAATAATAATAATAAATAACCACAGTCAATAACTCATAAACCACACACACACCATCCACATCCACCTCTCCCAACACACACACACACATCCACATCGCCTCACACAAACACAAACACACACACACACACACAAACCTAACTGTAATTTTACCTACATGATTTTTCCTGTCCCTTCCCCAGTCACCGATAACACAGAGGGGCGAAGCACAGGTGATAACGACGATACGGACATCAAGTGTGCGGCGTTTCATTACAGCACGTTGACAGGAAGGCTATAAGACCAGCGACAACAGTGTGTGGGTTGGTGGAGTGGCTACGTGGGAGAGAAAGGGACAGAAAGACGGAGATAACGATAGGAGGGTACTGGAAAAGGCTATAACGGCAGGAGAGAGTGAGAAAGAAGAGCGTGGAGAAGGTAATATAGGCTGAGAGAAAGAGAGAGGAAGAGAGAACAAAGGAGGGGTAAGGGAAGAGAGAAAAGAATATCATGAAACAAGGAATAAAAAGATTAGAAGAGGAAAAGATGGGAGAATAATGGGATGGAGAGAGAGAGAGAGAGAGAGAGAGAGAGAGAGAGAGAGAGAGAGAGAGAGAGAGAGAGAGAGAGAGAGAGAGAGAGAGAGAGAGAGAGAGAGAGAGAGAGAGAGAGAGAGAGAGAGAGAGAGAGAGAGAGAGATGGAGAGAGGAAAAGATTTGACGTAATGGAGAATAATGGAGAGAGAGAGAGAGAGAGAGAGAGAGAGAGAGAGAGAGAGAGAGAGAGAGAGAGAGAGAGAGAGAGAGAGAGAGAGAGAGAGAGAGAGAGAGAGAGAGAGAGAGAGAGAGAGAGAGAGAGATTTCTAGACTCCTTTTAATCTCCCCGACTTCCTGTTCATAGTACTCTTGATATCACCACCACCACCACCACCACCACCACCACCACCACCACCACCACCACCACCACCACGACTCCGAGGGCCTGCCATAGTGGTGTTATCTAATCGATCTTTCATCCCTACCTTGAAGTTCTGCCGCCGAGGTGTGTGTTAGGTGTAAAATGTGTGTGTGTGTGTGTGTGTGTGTGTGTGTGTGTGTGTGTGTGTGTGTGTGTGTGTGTGTGTGTGTGTGTGTGTGTGTGTGTGTGTGTGTGTGTGAAGTGTGGTCTATGTTAGTTCACTGGTTCATTCTCTCTCTCTCTCTCTCTCTCTCTCTCTCTCTCTCTCTCTCTCTCTCTCTCTCTCTCTCTCTCTAACATCCCACAAAGCTATTTCAGTTATTACGTCACACTAGCCCACATCTCTCTCTCTCTCTCTCTCTCTCTCTCTCTCTCTCTCTCTCTCTCTCTCTCTCTCTCTCTCACACACACACACACACAGGAAACACAAAATACGCGCTTTATGAGACAAGCAACCCTCCCCCAACACACACACACACACACACACACACACACACACACACACACACACACACACACACACACACACACACACACACACACACACACACACTCAATGACTCTCAGTTCGCGAAGGCTGAGTGACCGAGACTCTTGAAAGTAGCCAGCCAGGTAAAGGTGTGGTGGTGGTGGTGGTGGTGGTGGTGGTGGTGGTGGTGGTGGTGGTGGTGGTGGTGGTCGAAGTACTAAAGAAACGTGGCGGAGAATTAAAAGGAACATATCAGGGATCTAAACCGTGAAATGCTACACACACACACACACACACACACACACACACACACACACACACACACACACACACACACACACAGGAAACCATAGCACAGCGCAACCAAACGGAAGAAAATAGGAATGAGATAAGCAAACGCACGACCCGACACACACACACACACACACACACACACACACACACACACACACACACACACACACACACACACACACGAAAAAAACAACAAAAAGAATACTAGTTAACTGATCGTGACAAGGCAAACAAGAACACACACACACACACACACACACACACACACACACACACACACACACACACACACACACACACACACACAGCAAGCACCCAGCGAGGCCCTCTGTCCCACAGCAGGCAGGCAAACACCACACTGTCCTCCTTCCATTGTCTACTATAAGAGTATTAGACGCTGAGGAACGTGGCAGTGGATACGGGTAGAAGGAGGAGGAGGGAGGAGCAGGAGCAGGAGGAGGAGGAGGAGGGAGGAGGAGGATGAGGGGAGGAGAGGAGAGGAGAGGAGAGAGAGAAGAGGAGATAAGGTAAGGTTAGATAAGGTTAGGTAAGGGAAGGGAAAGGAAGGGAAGGGAAGGGAAGGGAAGAGAAGAGAGAGAGAAGAGGAGGAAGAACAGGAGAGGAGAACAGATGAATATGACAAGACAAAAGAAGAGAAGACTAGAAAAAGCAAAAAAAATAAATAAATCACGAGGAATAACAAGAATGACAACAGATAAGATGCAAAAAAAGTGTCTCGTTCTTAGAAAGTTAGTTAAGCTTAGACTAACAGGTCATACAATAATAAGTAAGTATTTTTTAAGCAAGAGGGAAAACCAGCCGAGGGAAACAAAAGATTATAAAAAAAAAGGCCCACTTGAAATGGCAGTTCCCTTCAGCACCATAATGCGTTTCCCTATTCATTCTGACTATTTATTGATTTTATACAGGTTCAGAAACTCATAAGGGGGATTTGAATAACGAAGACTGTGGCCATTAAGCTTCTGATCCCCATAGGCCCTTGCTAATGTCAATGAAATGGCCTTATCGTACACAAATTTCAAGGTAAAAAATGTGTAACAGTACTGAAGAGGTTAAAGATTGATATAGAATTAACCAAAAGTCAGGAACAAATGCCTTGAAACCTACCTCTGCCAGTTAACATGTCAAGTAGCTAGCCTTAAGACAATCAATGATAAAACTTCCAACACTCCATCTCTTGAAAGACACCCAAACAACACGCATTGAACTAACACCATGCATCTACGTATTACATAATCTGAGTCACTTCTGCATATATCGCCCTCCACCCCTTGCCTTGCCTCCTTTCTTCTGCCTCGCCCTTGCATGCACCCCACAAGCTCCAGGCGGCGGTGACAGAGGGATCGATGCTGTCTGGAATCAGTGAACGAGACAACAACCAGAAATAAGACGGATCGAAGCTCATATATATAGTCCAATGCGAGGGTGGAGGCATAGAGGTACGGTTTCCTAATGTTCTTATGTCACGTATTTGATATTTTACCACCACTTACTACATCCCTAGTTCTTGCTAGTCACTACTTCTAATATACAGTAGTTTTGTGTCTACGTACTGCTTCCTGAAGTCTTATTGTGGTGAGCAAAATGTGTTATAAGTTATCGTGTAAGACGTCTCTGCTTATCACATGAACAGTTTTTCTCAGTTCCTCGCATTTGTACAGCTCTAAACGTTTTCCACTGTGATATGCTACACTCCACGGCACTAATAGCAAGGTATCAAGTCGTTATAGGCATCTACAAGAGAGGACAATGAAAGAAAAGAACAGATTTTGCAGTTTCTAGCCAGTATAATGTTTTGATGTAGCTGAGGAAGTAGAAATACCAAGAGTTCTCAGTTCCTCGCATTTGTAGAGCTCTTCCACTGTGATATGTTACACTTCATAGCACCAACAGCAAGGCATCAAGTCGTTATAGGCATCTACAAGAGAGGACAATGAAAGAAAAGAACAGATTTTGCAGTTTCTAGCCAGTAAAATGATTTGATGTGGCTGTGGAAGTAGAAATGCATGTCTGGAAATTATTAAGGATTACGGAAAGATTAATATAAAGTTGTTAAGTTCACATAATTTATAATCGATTTACATGTTAATCCGCTGAACCTTATGACATCACTGCCTGGTTCACACACACACACACACACACACACACAGGAGGACGTGTGCGTGTATAGTAAATATTCTGAGCTTTCTTTGTGGTCTAACGAACTGCATATACAGCCAAAGTAAACAAAACTGACATACGCTACCGGTTCTTAATAATTGAACAGCGGCCAGGTGACGGTGGTGGTGGTGGTGGTTAGGTGGTGGTGGTGGTGGTGGTGGTAGGTAAGGTCCACGCCTTGCTATATCCTCGATGTTGACGTCATGCCTGTTTGGCCCCAAGAACATTCTTCCTCACCCCTCCCTCACTTGCTCTCACTCTTACCCTTTCTCCTCTCTCACTCACTCACTCTCTCACTCTCTCTCTCTCTCAAGTAGCTCACGCCCACACCATTGTCTCTACTCACGCCTTCTCAAACTAACTTTTTTTTTCCAGTTAACTCAAGCACTCCACCTTCCTTCCACCCACAGAAACACAAACCCATCATTTATCTCACTCCCTCCACTTATTCCACTATCTCTCATCAGCAGTCATAGTCCACTTCACTGCCACCTCTCACCTCTTCCACTCCCTCTAATTTCCAGACATTCTCCACTTCATCGCTGTTATAATTCACACTTCACTACACTTCCAGCCACCTACACTAACACACACACACACACACACACACACATTCTCTCCACACCATAACTCTCCTTTCCACTCATCCACCTGCACATATTCCACATCACCACCACCACCACCATCACAGCCACCATCACCACCACCATCTTACCACTCTCTCATCCATCTTTTCCCTCACCCACCTTTCAACTTCAGTCATCCATCGTGTACTGCTCCTACCACCACCACTACCACCACCACCCTGTCCTTTACTCCTATTTCTCAACGCCCTGTGCATCCATTCATCCAATCTATCTATCTACTATCCACTCCCTGCCCTGCCAGCCTTGTCATGCCACCCTCAACCCAGCATCAGAGTTATAAATGCCTGTTTTTCTTCTTGTAGACTTATGGTATGTTGTAAATCTTCGCTATAACTTTATATCTATTAAAGTTCGTATTCTCAAACCCTTCTGTGCTTCTCCTCTATTTCAAAAGGCTTTATTTAAATGTACACGAGTTTTTTTAAGGTGTTTTTATGGTTCTAGAGACAGAGTGACAATATTTATACATTATTAACTGGAGAAACACTCTTCAAAACTTGTTAATCATCTCCGTGACTTTGGAAAACAGTAGCGGTGACAGAGCAAAGCATTTAATCTGATTCACCATCATTTATACTTCGTCAGTCAACTTCATACTACTCACTATACGTTCACCATCAGTGCCACGCCCCTATTTCAGTCACTGTCATCTTTGTTCATGCCAGCGTCACTCCTGCCAGCTTCACTATCAAGGAGTTCACATGTTAATATTTCCTCTCTTCTAAATGGGTTCCCTTATCTGTGTGGTTTTCCCCTTTCTTCTTTTCCTACTCCTCCTTCTCTCTTCTTCTTCTTCTTCTTCTTCTTCTTCTTCTTCTTTCTTATTTTCTCTTTATTTTCCTTCTTCTGATTTTCCTCGTCCTCTACTTCTTCCTCCATCTCCTCCTTTTCTTCTTCCTCTTCTCCTCCTCCTCCTCCTCCTCCTCCACCTCCTCTTCCTCTTCATCCTCTTCTCCTCCTCCTTCTTCTTCTTCTTCTTCTTCTTCTTCTATTTCTTCTTCGTCTTCTTCGTCTTCTCTTTCTTAAATCATTCTCTTCTTCTTGTTTCCTAGTGTATGTATATATGTATGCGTGTATTACTAAAATTATCATTATCTTTGACATTCCTCCTCCTCCTCCTCCTCCTCCTACTCCTCCTCCTCGTACTCCTTCTCCTCCTCCTCACCACCCCAGCAGGCGAGCCCAAGTAGTGCAGGTGCGCCGTGTCCCGCCAGGTGCTAGGGGTGGCGCCTCGGGCTTCAGGCAGGAGTAACTTATAAACGAACTTGAATCATGAAAGGCAAAAAAACATAGCTAATCGCATACCCCGGAGCGAAGCGTTCTCCTCCTCCTCCTCATCCTCCTCCTTCTTCTTCTACTACTACTACTACTACTACTACTTGTCTTTCTCGTCCTCTTTCTTCTTCTTCTTCTTCTTCTTCTTCTTCTTCTTCTTTTTTCCTCCTCTTTTTCTTATTCTTATTCCTATTCTTTTGTGGTTCTTATTCTTGATGTTATTCTTATTATTGTTCGTATCGTTTTTCTTTTCCTTCTTCTTCTTCTTCTTCTTCTTCTTTTCTCTTCTATCCTAAATCTTACATTAGTTCTGGTTCTTCTTTTTCTTCTTCTTTTTATTTTTATCTTATTCTTTTCTTTTCTTTTCTTCTTCTTCTTCTTCTTCTTCTTCTTCTTCTTCTTCTACTACTACTACTACTACTATTTCTACAACTTTTCTTCTTTTTTCTTCTTATTCTTCTACATTTCCCTCCTCCTCCTCATCTTCCCCCCTCCTCAACCTCCTCCCACACCCACCACCACCACCACCACCTCTACCAAAACCTTCACAATCTTTCATCTGTTTTTTTCCCAGTTTACATTATGGTGTAGTGTGACTTACCATAAACAGCCGCGTAAATCTGGCGGCCCATATACAAACAGCAGCTCCGGAAGACCCCAACACGTTTTATCCCTACCTTTGTGTTCTTCCAAGTAAGAAAAACGTGCATTATAATATTCATGGTCTTAATTTTACATCGATGAGTAGTTTTTTTTTTTTATGTAAGAAGAATTGTCAAGGGAAAAAAATATATTAGAAAAAAAAGGAGCCCTCTGGAATTGTAGTCTCCAGAAAAGATTAGAAAGAATGAGTCAAAAGAGTGGGATAAATGTCTTGACACATCCCTCTTAAAAGAAGTTAGGTCGTATTTCTATTATTTATCTATACCATGTGGGCTTTTCACGGGCATGTATGGGTTAAAGGGGATACTTTTTGGGGGCTACCTCCTACCTCAAAGCCCACCCGCTAGGAAACCGTTGCCCCGAGTGAGAAAGCCCAATCTACACTCGGACCGTGGACAGGATTCGAACCCATGCGCTTGGAGACCCCTCGGACCCCAAAGCACGCATGGTGTCACTGTACCACGGCGGCTCTCATAAATAGACAGGTGGTTATGAGTGATTAGGTTACGTGTATAGGAGTGACCTTCCTTAGTTAGTTAGTGCACTAGGCAATATATTAATAGAGAGTGGCTGATGAATGGAACGTATTTAGTAATCATGTTAGTTATGAGTGATTAGGTTACGTGTATAGGAGTGACCTTCCTTAGTTAGTTAGTGCACTACGTAATAGAGAGTGGCTGATGAATGGAGCGTATTTAGTAATCATGTTGCTGATACAGTAGGTAGCTGGTGACTTGCTCCATGATGCTTAAACTTTTCTTACATAAGAGGGGAAAGCCGACCAAGGGCAACATAAAAAGGAAAAAAGGCCCACTCAGTTGCCAATCCGTTTGCAGGTCTGAGAGTTAGCCAAAAAAATAATAAACAAAAAAAGGATAAATGTCTTGAACACCCCTCGTAATCTCTTCAGTACCATGGCGCGTTTCCATATTCACCCTGCTTACTATTTGGTGATTCTATACAGCTTCAGAAACTTATGTGGGGGGATTGAAATAGCGAAGACACAACCATTATTCTTCTGACCTCTAAAGACCCTTCCTAATATAAATAAAATCGCCTAATTGTTCCCAAAACTCATGGTAAAAACGCATGCCATTATTGAAGAGGTTAAAAAAGATTAGACAAATTTATGGAAGGGAATAATAGGTGGAATTACGTAGTTTACTCATACAGGAACTGCCACGTGTAGGCTTGACAACCTCTAGTCCCTCTTTCCTTATGCTCTTATGCACAGAAGAGGAGGACATGGAGGGAGGGAGGGCAGGGTCTTGACTGATAATCTGAGCTGGTGGATCCTAAAAACAGCTGTGATAGACTGACTGGTTGGGCAAGGTTGGTGTGGGAAGGAGGATGTGTTTGGTAGGAGGAGGAGGAGGAGGAGGAGGAGGAGGAGGAGGAGGAGGAGGAGGAGGAGGAGAAAGAATACATATACAAAGGAATACAAAAGCTCTAACACTCCTAACTAGCTTTGGGTAACTAACTTATTTTAATTATTAGTGGGTGAGACAGATTACCACAGAAACAAAAGAGGAGAGGGCAGAAATAGAAGATAAAAACGAGAAAGCTGAGAAAGAGACGGAGGCACACAAAGGAATACAAAGGAAGTCCGAACAACACCACTGAGGTCCTTACTATTGGCAGAGAAATGAAAGAGGAAAGCACAAAAATGGAGGATAAAAATGAGGAGGATAAGGAGGAAAGAGACAGACAAGCGAGGGCGAGGGAAATAAAAGCAAGAAAAGGAAATGGGAAGAACGCAGACAAAAGGACAAATATAGAAGAAGGAAAAGTATAAGGAAAGAGAACATGGAGGAAAGAAGATGAGGAGAAGGCGAGAAAGAAAAAATGGAGATAGAAAAATAAACAAGAAGATGGAGAGAAAAGAAGAAGAGATATGAGGAACAAGAGAGAGAGAGAGAGAGAGAGAGAGAGAGAGAGAGAGAGAGAGAGAGAGAGAGAGAGAGAGAGAGAGAGAGAGAGAGAGAGAGAGAGAGAGAGAAAAGGACAGAGATAAATAAAACTAGTGAGAGCAGAGGATGTGTGTGTGTGTGTGTGTGTGTGTGTGTGTGTGTGTGTGTGTGTGTGTGTGTGTGTGTGTGTGTGTGTGTGTGTGTGTGTGTGTGTGTGTGTGTGTGTGTGTGTAATTAATGATACAAGAGAGGGTGTGGTGGCAAGGAGCGGGGCAGGGCAAGACAGCACCTGTTGCCACCTGATCAAAAAAAAAAAAAAAAAAACACACACACACACACACACCTGCTCCTCCACCTCCACCACCACCACCACCACCGCTGAGCCGCCGCCATTCCAACACTCATCATCTCGCTAATGGAAAGCACCGACCCATTTCTGTGCTTTCCTTTCGTGCATGTTTGTTTTGTGTGTCTCACGTAGCAAATGAACTACGTGCTTTTCACCTTAATGCATGCAGACTCATTTTTTTCCTCTCCCTCTCTCTCTCCCTCTCCCTCTCTCTCTCTCTCTCTCTCTCTCTCTCTCAACAGAACTCACAAGATAATAAACAGCTAATGGAATTGAAAAGCATTTATAAGACCACATTGGCTATACATTAACCTCTTCAAAACTAGGACATGTTTACCTGAAGAATTGTGTACGATTAGACCATTTTATTGACATTAGGAAAGTTCTATGGAGGTCAGAAGATGAATGGCAACAGTCTTCACTATTTTAATCCACCACATAAGTTTCTGAAGCTGTATAAAATCACCAAATTGTGAGCAGAATAAATACGAAGAGGCGTCACAGTATTCAGAGGGTTACAAACACACTACGCCACCCTTAGAATAAATTAGGTTGTTTGGTTAGGTTAGACTGGGTTAGGTTAGGTTAGGTTAGAGTAGGTTAGGTTAGGTCAGGTTAGGTTAGGTAGGTTGGGTTAGGTTAGGTTAGGTTAGAGTAGGTTAGGTTAGGTCAGGTTAGGTTGGGTTAGGTTGGGTTAGGTTAGGTTAGGTTGGGTTGGGTTAGGGTTGGGTTGGGTTGGGTTAGGTTAGGTTAGGTTAGGTTAGGTTAGGTTAGGTTAGGTTAGGTTAGGTTAGGTTAGAGTAGGTTAGGTTAGGTCAGGTTAGGTTGGGTTAGGTTAGGTTAGGTTGGGTTGGGTTAGGTTAGGTTGGGTTGGGTTAGGTTAGGTTAGGTTAGGTTAGGTTGGGTTGGGTTAGGTTGGGTTGGGTTGGTTAGGTTAGGTTAGGTTAGGTTAGGGTTAGATCAGGTTAGGTTAGGTTAGGTTAGGTTGGTTAGGTTGGTTTGGTTAGGTTAGGTTAGATCAGGTTAGGTTAGGTTAGGTTAGGTTAGATCAGGTTAGGTTAGGTTAGGTTAGGTTAGGTTAGGTTGGGTTAGGTTAGGTTAGGTTAGGTTAGGTTAGAGTAGGTTAGAGTAGGGTTAGGTTAGGTTAGCTTAGGTTAGGTTAGCTTAGGTCAGGTTAGGTTAGGTTAGATCAGGTTAGGTTAGGTTAGGTTAGGTTGGTTAGGTGAGGTTAGGTTAGGTGAGGTTAGGTTAGGTTAGATCAGGTTAGGTTAGGTTAGGTTAGGTGACGTTAAGTTAGATTAGGTTTACTGTAGACAGGTTAGCATAGGTTAAGCTGGGTTAAGCAAAGGTGGGTTAAGTTAGGTTAGATTAGGATAGGTTGACAGGTATAATCATAAATAGATAAATACTGGTAAGATAACATATACAGATAGGAAGGCATAACAGGTTAATAAAGACAGTAGGTAGACACAAACAGGTATCAATAAGCAGTG
>NC_059270.1:2710359-2730359 GCF_017591435.1 Portunus trituberculatus
ACTCAAGGTAACACGGAAACTATGACCGGTGTTCTAAGACGCTTTATTTTGTTCTAGACTATATATATATTTTTTTTCAAGAGACACCTGAATGATTGGTCGAATTTCCATGTCCTCTTTGTTCTAGTCCATCTACTTTTTTTACATTTACGTTGCTCGATTTCTATAAACCTTTCATCAACCCCTTCAATACTGGGACGCATTTTTTACCTTGAGTTTTGTGTACGATACGACCATTTTATTGACATTAGGAAGGGTCTATGGAGGTCAGAAGATTAATGGCCACAGTCTTCACTAATTTAATCCCCCACATGAGTTTCTGAAGTTATATAAAATCACCAAATAGTAACCAGAGTGAATATGGAAACGCGTCATGGTCCTGAAGGGGTTAAAACCAAGCAAATATCACTGAAAACCTCAATCATTTCCACTATATAGCCTATTGGAACTAGAGAGCTGGTCAAGGGCAACATAAAACGAAAAAAAAAAAAAGGCCCACTCAGCTGCCAGTCCCCTTGCATGTCTGAGAGTTAGCCCTCCAAAGAAAGGGATAAATGTCTTGAAAGTTACCTATTTCAAAATGAAGAGAATAGTAGGAAATGATTTGCTCCTGATATATGTCAATCAGATCTTTAACCAATGACAACTAGAATACCACTGATTTACTTGTTGAGAGATTAAAACCAGCAGTAAGAGACACTCCTTGTCCCCACCACCTCTCTCTCTCTCTCTCTCTCTCATTTATACCCCATCAAAATACAAAAAAAATCTGCTTCTAAAATATGTGACGATTAAAATACAAATGACTGACTTTTTCAATTATATAAAGACAACGTTGGTAACAAGAGACACCACACATCTCTCTCTCTCTCTCTCTCTCTCTCTCTCTCTCTCTCTCTCTCTCTCTCTCTCTCTCTCACCACGATACGCATGATCTTTAAACTAACAGGATTAAAATGTTACTGATTCATTCCCAAATACTGAAAAACATCACTGGAGCAACAGACGCAGCGCCCTTCCAACCTCTCCCTCTCCCTCTCACTCTCCCACCCCTTCTCCCGGTCCCTTCCTCCTATAAAAGTTCCCCAACCTCCCCTAGCACCCTCTCCCGGCACCCAAGGCAGGCAGGACGGCCGCCTTTAGTAATTATCGCCGGACCGGAAGCGGGTCATCACGTTCTCTATACCCTCCTCCCCAACCCTCCCCTGTCTGTCCCTCTCTTTCTCCCTTGTCTTCCTCCTCTCCTTATTCTCTATCTTCCATGAGTTTCCTTCCTCGTTTCGTCTTTCTCTCTCTCTTGTCTTTCTCCTCCTTGTTTCCTCCTCCCCTTTTCGTTCTCTTCCTTAAGTTTCCTTCCCTGAGTTCCTTCCGTGTACACTCCTCACTCATGTCTTTCTGAATAGCTTCTCGCACCTTCTTTCCTGTCACACCTGGAAGCCTTACCTTTTCGACTTCTTTCTGTGTTCTTTGTCGCCTTCTCTCTCCTCCCTACTAGTTTTCTTCTGACACTTTGTAGTAAGGTCAGCCACTAGAGTGAATCTTTTTTCCATTAATTTCTACTCGTTTTTTTTTTTTTTTTATATACCAAGTGGGCTTTTCACGGGATACTTTTTGGGGTACCTCCTATCTCAGAGCCCACCCGCTAGGAAACCGTTGCCCCGAGTGAGGAAGCCCAACCTACACTCGGACCATGGACAGGCGCTTGGAGACCCCTCGGACGCATGGTTCCACTGTACCACGGCGGCTCCTAATGGCTTTCTTTAATCATATATGCCTCTATTCTCGTCCTCTATTCTCTCTCTCTCTCTCTCTCTCTCTCTCTCTCTCTCTCTCTCTCTCTCTCTCTCTCACGAGGGTATGACTGTATATCATGAGGCGTGCCTTCCACAATGCTCACTGGATCATAGGTGAGAAGAGCATTGCAAAATACTTCACTTGTGTTTAGCTTGGTGACTCACGCTCTACCAAGCCTGTGTCGGGTAGATCTCCTCCTCAGTGACGCCACAAAAAAAAACAGAGGGAAGGGTCTGCACACCTCTAACGAAAGACACATGCCTTCTTTTCTGTCTCTGTCTCTCTGTCTCTCTCTCTCTCTCTCATCTTCTCCAGCCCTTCATCTTACTCCTCCCTGTGACTTTATGATGTATTTCTTATATGAGTTACGACCAGTTTCTCTTTCTAGGGCTAAAACAAGACAAGGCATGCTAAAATACTCACTGCTTCTCAAGGTTAAAGTTACAGGTTTCTTCAGATAAGGATTCAATTTGTGAGTTTTTTTTTTTTTCCCTCTATATTTACCTCTGTTAGTCATCCAATAGTCTTCTTGTCGCTGTTTGTGCCTCGTCTCACTATGGATGTGTGTGTGTGTGTGTGTGTGTGTGTGTGTGTGTGTATAATACCTGAAGTTTCTCTGCGCACTGGTAGGCAAGCTTCTCCTGTGTGTTCTATATTTACTGCAGCTGCTCACCTGACACCAAACCCTTGTCATGCTCCTGCTGGTTCTTTGTCTCTTAAATGAATGCTTATATGTATACTTCCATTCTCTCTCTCTCTCTCTCTCTCTCTCTCTCTCTCTCTCTCTCTCTCTCTCTCTCTCTCTCTCTCAGTGCTCTATATATAGTGACTCCACCTGACAGCAAATCTCAATCATGTTGCTGTTAGTTTTCTTTCTTTCTCCTCCTGTATGTAAACGTGTCCTAACATACTTAATAATCTTCTGCAGCATTCCTAAGTGCTTTCAGAGTGAACACATTTACTTAACTCTAACACCCATCCAATAGCAAGTCTTTACCCATTCAATACCTAGACACATTTTTACCTTGAGATTTGTGTACGATTAGACTATTTTCTTGACATTAGAAAGGGTCTATAGAGGTCAGAAGATTAATGGCCAGAGTCTTTACTATTCCAATCCGGCAAATGAGTTTCTGAAGCTGTGTAAAATCAGCAAACAGTAAGCAGAATGAATACGAAAACGCGTGCTGGTACTGAAGTGGCTAATCATGTTGCTTCACTTTCTTTGTCACTCTAGTAGATGCAAATGTACCCAATACCTTCCACTTCTACACAAACTTTCTCCTCGCGATCAATAGAGCCCTTCATTCATCTGATCCCGGCCTGCCTCTCGACCCCGGCAGGCAGGATGGCAGGCCGGCCCCTCCAATGGTCCTCTTGAGCCGCGGCATAATGAGATGGCCGCTTCCCCTTCGCCACATGGGCCGCCTGTACCCTGGTAGTGGTGGGAAGGGTGGGGTGGGTCGGGCGTGGCACTATCGCCAGACGGTGTCACGTGCTGCGCCGACCCGCCACGCCCACCACCTCATCCCCCCTCCCGTCCTTCACCACACTTCCCTCCCTGACCGTGCCACCTCACTTCCCGTCCCTCCCCACTCTCTCCCTGCCTCCACCACATACCTCTCCCTCACTGTACCGTCTCACTCCCTCTTCCCGCCCTTAACCTTAACTCCCCATGCACTCAAGCCCTTCATCACATCCCCTCCCCACTTCTTGCTCCCTTTTCCTCCACATTCTCTCCTCGTACCACGTTAGCTCCCTCTTACCCTCCCGTGACAGGCACAATACGCAGCTCACGCACATGAGAGGACTGAAGTCAAACACACGCCACGCGCACGGCAATACCACGCTGTGACGATCATAAATATAAGCTCCCATAATTAATTCCACGCACGACACCCGAGCAAAGAGAGCTGGACACGCCAATGGCAGGCTTCTCGATCAACAGTGACGGAACTCGACGCTTCTAGACTTTAGGGAGAGTGGTGAAAGAAAGCAATCCAGCCAGCCAACCAGCTCTACTTTGGATGGTCTACTCAGGTAAAACAGGTAACCAGGAACGACTTACCAGTTTTTCTGTGTATTATTTTGTCATGTTCTTTACGTCAAGCCGTGAATAAAGAGGAGTGGAAGGAGAGTCGTGAAAAAAACAACCCAGCCAGCCACACTCCTCTGATCTGCACAGGTAACACAGGTGGCCAGGAATGATTTATCTAGCATTTCCGTGTGTATCATTTCGTCATGTGAATAAAGCGGAGTGGAAAGTGTGGATGTGTGGGAGGTGGTGTCGAAGTTTGGCGGTGGCTATTCTGAAATCGGCGAGGCGCGCTGTCTGGGGCTGGTCTACTGCAAGGGTTGGTGGCGCTCGTCTTGCGGCAGCGAGGTGTGTGGGGTGTCCCGAGTCCCCGACCTCACCAGCTGTTCTTCCTTTCCCTCTTAAAGGAGACCCATTAGTACCTGTAGTGGCATGGCGGTCATTCCCACAGTCCTTACACACCTTCCTGTAGCTCGACCAGACATCACAGCCAGCCCCGTGCGTGTGAGTCTCCCCAAAGCGTTGCCAAGCATCTCGCCACAAGGAAACGCACAGGAGTAGGTCAGCTTTAGTAATGGCCCGACAGTAGCGGAGCGGCGGCCTTAAAGCTCACGTGCCCCGTCACAGCTGAGTCACACACAATACATCTTAGTTTCGGCGTCTCCCCGGATAGTCCACACGTGCACACCAACCCAGGAACTATCTCGGGGCGGCCAATGACACGCGGGACCACCAGTGCTGAGGGAGTCTAATTAATGTCACAGCACGTCCATGCCTGACCACCCACCTGCCGCTGCACTGACCGCCACGGCATTCGCTTCTGCCATCGCCGCTGCATGATTTCCCTGGCTCGCTATTCTCACTCAGCCCTCTGCTACCTCCAGTGCACGGTTCCCCTTTCCAGACGCCTGAGAGCTGATATGTTGCCTCGCTACAACGCGCCAGGCTCCACAACCATTGTGTCCATCATTCCCTGTGTACTCGTGTAGCGTCCCCCTTCCCACCACAACACTCCCCTCCTGCATGTCTCCCGCGCCGCTTCGCCTTCTGTTCCCAAGCCGCCAGCCGCCACTACCCGCCAGCTTCAGAGGCAACAACAGTACACCAACACACTGAGGAGGTAGCAATGAACCTTACAGAGCTGGAGCCTTCTGTTCTTTAGGCCTATCGACTCACTCCGGCATCATGTCGACCTGAGGCTGATTAACCAGAGGAAAAATAGAGAAGATTACAGAGTCGCCTTCCTGGACCCATCTGGCGGCCCTCCTTCCTCGGCCAGGGGTGCAGGGGGGTGAGGAGAAAGAGGGCCAGTTCGCCAGGTGGGTAGCGAGGCAAGTGACTACAATAGGGAGAGCAATTCAATTAGATTTCGTTGCCTGTTTGTATTGACTGGCCTGGCTATCCCCCTGTCTACCCTCGCCCCTCGCAGCTTACACCAGAAGCCCCCTCAGTGTATTATAACCCAGGAGTTGCCGTTCAGTCTTCTTTAGTCAAGGTAATCAGTACAGATACCGAATGGCAGGGGTCAGGTAGTCACGAATGAAGAAATTTGCGAGAGGTAAAGTAAATTAGGTGTTAGATTTAAAGAAAACTACAAAATAAGCCCAAAGAGAGAGAGAGAGAGAGAGAGAGAGAGAGAGAGAGAGAGAGAGAGAGAGAGAGAGAGAGAGAGAGAGAGAGAGAGAGAGAGAGAGAGAGAGAGAGAGAGAGAGAGAGAGTTATACAGTCTCGCTAATTAGTGTTTAATCATATTAATGGAGGATGCGGCATCACGACACTATACTGAAAATTATAACGACAAAATTAGGATATTAAACTGTGTACCTTAATGACTATGTGAGAGGCAAGGGCGTGTCGTGCTGAGAGAGACACTACCCGTTATCTTAATCTATATAACATTTTTTATCCCGCCTTTTTATTTATACCATGTGGGCTTTTCACGGGAATGTATGGGCTAAAGGGGGTACTTTTTGTGGTACCTCCTATCTCAAAGCCCACCCGCTAGGAAACCGTTGCCCCGAGTGAGGAAGCCCAACCTACACTCGGACCGTGGACAGGATTCGAACCCGTGCGCTTGGAGACCCCGCGGACCCCAAAGCACGCATGGTTCCACTGTACCACGGCGGATGATGATGAATACTCTAGAAAAAGTTAAATTTATATACATTTTATTCTATTCCGCCTAGCTGGTGAATACGTGAATATCCCAAGAAAGTTACTCAAATTACTATATCAGTGAACAATTTTATCTATTCTATGTATATATGACATTTTTTTTTTTTTATTATTCTTCCCAGGTGATCTATATATAATTTTTTGTTATATTCCGCCTCGGTGGTGAAGACTCTAGGAAAATTACTCAGTCGCTCACTAAATCACCTATACCATTGAACAGTCTTATTTACATTCTATATATAACAGTATTTTATTCTGCCCAGGTGATAAATACTCCAGAAAAGTAAATCTATATATAACATTCTTCATTCTGTCAAGGTGATGGATAACTGAATACCCACGTCGCTCATTGAATTACCTATATCATTCAACAGTCTTATTTACATTCTACATATAACAGTATTTTATTCTCTCTAGGTGATCAATACTCTAGAAGGAAGGAAGGAAGGAAGGAAGGAAGGAAGAGACGCCTGAGAAAAGGTGCGTAGGAATAAAGTTAACAATTAAACCTGGGTGCGTAGATCATAAGCTGGAGATGAGCAGGTAGTGAGATTTACCTGAGTGAGGAGCGAAGAGGAAGAGGAGAAGGAAGCACGTGGAGGCAAAGGGAATGAGAGAGAAGACGAGAACACAAACGCATTTTCCCTTGAGATTCTTCCCTCCCTCCCTTCAATGGATCTCCTTTTAATAATCCTTTCCTCCAGACCCTTCCCCCTGTCCATCCCGACCATCCAGTACCCTGTAGTCTGCCTCTCTCCTCTCCTCTCTCTCCCTTCTCTTCCCCCGAGGCAACCCAAGCACCTCAGTCCCGCTCACTTCACACCCTCGTTCATCCATATTACTTATTTACTTTACTGCGTCACATTAATCTGTCCCCTCCTCGTGTTATGAAGTTTTAACCTCGCTCTCTCTTTATTGATTCACCTTCCCGAGTCTCCAGCAGCTTCTATCATCCTTTATCTCTTTTTGATCAGTGAATATTTCGTATCATCCTCCTCCTCCTCCTCCTCCTCCTCCTCCTCCTCCTCCTCCTCTTTCTCCTCCTTCATCCTCAGAGCCACGGAACACATTCAATTTCCATCTCACCTAATCATTCCTTTCCTCTTCTCCATAATTGCTTTCATCTTTCATCTCTTGAACCTCCCTCTCTCCCTCTCCTCCCCTCCACTTCACTTCAGCCGCCACGCTCTTTTTAACACGTGCACGTCTCTTACGCTTCCTCGAGTCACCATCAGGATCTTCTCAGTCAACATTGGCACGTAAAAATGACCTTCGTTATCACAACATTCTGGCAACAGCTGCACAACACACGAGGGATTCAGATTGTGTTTATTTTCTTTGGTTTGGTTTGGTTTAAGTTGGGTTGGGTTGAGTTGGGTTGGGATAGGTTGGGTTGGGTTGGATTGAGTTGATTTGCCTTGTTTTGCTTTGTTTTGGTGTAGGTATGTTAGGTAAGGGTAGATAAGGTAAGGTAAGGTAAGGTAAGGTTAGGTGAGGTGAGGTGTGGTTAGGTTAGGTTAGATTAGGTTAGGTTAGGTTAGGTTAGGTTAGGTTAGGTGAGGTTAGGTTAGGTGAGGTAAGGTGAGGTAAGATTAGGTTAGGTATACATTAACTTCCGTATATGAAAAACAAAATAAAGTCAATTCATCACACGGAAATGAAAAGGAAAAAAACCAAGAGACGGATGGAATAGGAGGAAGAAAAATAGAAGATATAGGTAAGGAAAAAACATAGAATAATGTGGAGGCGAGTGGAGTGAATGCGAATGATTGGAAAGGAATTTAACCCCTTCAGTACCGTGACATATTGCAATATTCATTCTACTTACTATTAGATAATTTTACACAACTTCACAAACTTATGTACAAGACTAAAATAGTGAAGAGAGAGACCATCAATCTTCTGATCTCCATAGACCCTTCCTAATGTCAATAAAATGATCTAATCGTACACAAATCTCAAAGTAGAAAGGTGTCCCAGTATTGAAGAGGTTGACTAAGTACGTATGGTGACAAGGACATGGCGGTGGCTGGACTGAGATGGATGAACTGTGACGGTGAGTGTGGCTCGGTGGGCGGGTGTTCGGGGCTGCTCAACGGAACAGAGAGGCATGAAAAGATACGAGGTTTTGACAGAAGGCGTGGATCCGTGACGTGCTAATGAGAGGGATTGGAGTGTTTGAGGGAGTGGCTGGTGGCAGAGGGCGGTTTGAGGCAATGATGGTGGTCATGAAGAAGAAGGAAAAAGGAAAAAAGGAAAAAGAAGAAAGAAAGACAGAAATACAGGAAAAAAAGAAAGAGCGAAAGAAAGGAAAGAAGAGGAAGAAGTAGAAAACGAAGAAGAAGAAAAAAAAGAAAAAAGAAAGAAAGAAAGAAGAAAAAGAAGAAAAAAAAGAAAAAAAGAATGAAAAAATCTGAGGAAGAAAAAAGAATAAGAAGACGCGGAGGAGGAGGAGGAGGAGGAGGAAGGAGGCATAAGGCGGAACAAAGAGCGACAGGTGACAGAGGAAAGAAGTGAACAGGTGCAGGAGAATCTTATCACCAGCATGACACGTAAAGTCAACACAAACCTACAGGACGAGGTGAGGAAATAAACAGAGTGAGGAACAAGGAGCAACAGTAATCACACCCAATCTAAACAAGGGAGGACGTGACAGCGCACCAAGAAACCTGAAGAAACATTCCCAATAAACTGTAACTGTGCTTTCATCTCTGTAATAAGCAAAGGGAATGAAACTACAGTGTAAAGACGCTAAAGACTGACACAGCACTGCCAGTAAGCGATTTAGTAAGCATTCTGTATTTGTATCCCATCACTGCTGTATTTCAAAAGCAAGATAGCAATGAGTCAACGGCGTCGCTACACAAAGCTTTCTTCTTCCTCTCACTCCTACTCTGTCCAACTCACTAATGCAAGAGTTAACCAGCACTCTCAATCATTCATACTTTTCTCTGGTAAACTCTGGAACTCCCTGCCTGCTTCTGTATTTCCAGCTTCCTACGACTTGACTTCATTTGATCCCTTCAGTGCTGGGACACATTCACCATGAGTTTGGGTGTAATTAGACTATTTTATTGACATTAGAAAGGGTCTATGGAGGTCAGAAGATTAATGGCCAGTCTTCGCTATTTTAATCCCCTATATGAGTTTCTGAAGCTGTATAAAATGACCAAATAGTAACCAGAATGAATGTGAAACTGCGTCATGGTATTGAAGAGATTGCTAGGGTGGTTTCAAGACCTTTATCCTATTTTTTTTTTTTTTTTTTTTTTTGTGGGGGGCTAACTCTCTCAGACCTGCAAAGGGATTGGTAACTAAGTGGCCTTTTATTTCCGTTTTATGTTACCCTTGGCCGGCTTTCCCCTCTTACCTAAAAAAAAATGTTTAGGTAGCATCTAGCAAGTCACCAAGGCTCCTAGTGACCTGAGGAGGCTGTGTCAGGTAAGAGAATAGTATCTGTTATAGTTTTCTTCATGTAAGTAAAGAGACTGGCTCGAGACGAAACTAATTAATCAACTTTCCACCTAAAACTTTCCATCTAGAGATCAATTAAGGTTCGCCAAAGCACAATACTAATAGAAAAAAAGGTCAAAATGTCTAACTGTGAACGAAACTAATGAATCAAATAACTTACGATAGAAATCAACAAAAAATCACCAAAATACGAGAATAAAAGCAAAGGAAGTCAATTAAGCTGCGAACAGTCTTACACTTCAGTCTTAAAGAGAAAGCACCGAGGCAGTCTGATTAGCTCACACCACCACCACCACCACCACCACCACCACCACCACTACCACTACCATCACCAGCACCACACTGTCGCAGCCATTCCACTCACGAACACCACCAACACATGTCACCTGTCCGCACCTTCCTCCAATTTACTGCCATTTATTACTTTGCCATACCTGATCTACACTGCCATCGTCCATTATCCTTCTCCTCCTCTCTATTATCTTCTCTCCTTCTTCTTCCTCCTCTTCTTCCTTCTTTTCTTTCTTCCCTTCCTTCCTCGTTGCCCCGTCACTAGTATACCGCACCCAGTTTCCTATGTAATCAGCCACCTACTTGTCACCAGCAGGCTCTCTCTCTCTCTCTCTCTCTCTCTCTCTCTCTCTCTCTCTCTCTCTCTCTCTCTCTCTCTCACCGCCGCCTTTCACTCCCCAATCCACTCGTCCCTTGTAATCAGCGTGAACGATCCTCTTCTTATTTTTTTCACTCTTTTTGTGTGGCATTGATTTATCGAGCTGCTCAGTAAGGTCCCACCACCACCACCACTATAACCGCCAGTCACCGCCCTCATGACGCAGCGGTGACGTGTGTGTTACCTTCAAATCTTATACCTATTCCTAAAATTAACTCTCTTTCTTGGCTTTCTTATACTTTAGACTTTTGGAGCAGTGATTCGCATACAGTGTGCTGTGAATTTCCTCTATATATGTTTTTCTTTTTTTTTATCCTTTTTTTGTGTGTGTGTCTTTTATTAGGTCTGCAATACACACTGACTGACTGCGTGGTTGGTGTGCCGTCAGAATCTTCAACTGCTTTACAGGAAGTTATTTGGATTTTAGAGAAAGCGATTTGGGTTTTCATATGTGTTTCTACGTTTTAGAGAAAGTTAATTGGATGTTCAAGGCTATTTTTACTGTTTACAGAAAGGTACTTGGATATTCAGGGGTGTTTTCAGGTTTTACAGAAACCTATTCGGATGTTCAGGGTCGTTGTTCAATTTTAGAGAAAGCTATTTTGATATTAAGGTCTGTTTTTGTTTTAGAGAAAGCTATTTGGATGTTCAGGGTTGTTTTTACGTTTTACAGAAAGTTACTTGTATGTTCAGGTCTGTTTTTATGTTTTAGAGAAAGCAGAAAGCCATTTGGATGTTCAAAGCTGCTATTACGTTTTACAGAAGGCTATTTTGATGTCCAGGACTATTTCACCATTTTAGTGAGAGTAAAACTAAAAAAAAACGTTCGTGACAACCCTTCTAATCATCAGAGTGGCCTTAACTTTAAAATACCCTTGATGAGAGAGAGGTGAGTTTAAGAATACAGCCCACGTCTCATCCTTTTTTAAACTGGATAGCTGCTCACCTTCCGCTCTCTTCCCTCGTTCCCTTAACTAACTAGAGTCCATTAGATGCAGGCTGGCCCCTCGCATCGCTAAGCCAGGTAGTGGGGCGTGACTTCCTCTTCTACCTACCTTTCTACCATACCTACTCTACCTTATTCAACCCCTTCAGTACTGGGACACATTTTTATCTTGAGATTTGCGTACGATTAGACCATTTCATTGACATTAGGAAGGGTCTATGGAGGTCAGAAGATTAATGGCTACAGTATTCACTATTTTGATCACCTAAATATGTTTCTGAAGCTGTATATAAACAAATAGACAGAAGAATGAATATGTAAACGCGTCATGGTATTCCCCGCCCCCTCTCTCTCACTCTCACTTCACTCTCTCTCTCTCTCACCCTAATATCTCCATCCTTACCTCCTCCTCATCCATTTCACCGCAAACTCAGCTCCAACACAAGCCAGAAACAAAGCACTGACAACGACGCATGTAAGGAATGAACAGACAGACAACACTAGGCTTTATCCCCGCTGTCTCTTGCACTCCTCACCCGATCCGCCTCCCCACCAAGCAGTCCTCACGCACTCTCAACACCCGACACAATACCTCACACCAGAACATATTGCCATTCGTCAGCGAACTTTATACACAAGTTTTTCCTCAGATTTTCTCTACAGTTCCCCTGAGTATAAGGGAGGAGCCGCAGATGGGGTGATAGAGAGAGAGAGAGAGAGAGAGAGAGAGAGAGAGAGAGAGAGAGAGGGAGAGGTGAGGAAGTTGATAGGACAAGGAGGAAAGAAGGAGGGAATTGAGAGGGAAATGAAAGAGGAAGGGAAGGAAAAGAGGAAAAGGAGGAGAGAAGGATAAAGAAAACAAGGAGAGGAGGAAAAGAGACAAGGGAAAGAGGAAATGGAATGGACGGAGAGGAAGAGAAAAAAAAGAAGGAAAGAGAAGGAAGAATAGCAAGAATGGAGAGGAATTGAGGAGAAATATGGAGTAGAAAAAGAGATGGACGGGAGGAAACAGAGAAGGAGAAAGGGAGAGAAGGAAAAGGAGGGATGGGAGGGAAAAAAAAGTAACAAAAAGTACCCAAAATAATAATAAATGAAGAGAAAACAACAAGAACAGAGAAAAAAGAAAAATAATGATGAAACGATACGACAAAAAGAGAAACGGAGAGAGAAATGCGAGAAAAAAGGAGAGAAGGGAGAGGAAGGGAAGGGAAGGGAAGGAGGAGAGCAAAGGAAAGGAAAGGAAAGAAAAGGGAGATAGGGTAAGGTAGGGTAAGGAAGGAAGGGAAGGGAGGAAGAGAAAGGAACCACCTCAATCTTTCTCCTCTGATGGGATTGGACGCGCTGGCTGGCTGGCATATGTTAGAACGAATAAGAACCTTCCTCTTCATTTTTAAGCAGAATGTGAAGGGTTGCTTTCATCATTTTTAACACCCCCAACCCCTCCCTCCACCCGGTCCAGCTCCCCAAGGCCCACACACACGCATACAAGCACAGATTGATGCGTAGATACGACTGCATCAATTCAGCTCAGGCCTTTTTGACGTTGAAGGCCAGATTTTTTTTTTTTTTTTTGTTTATTTAATTTTTACACTGCCGTCTTCGATAGGTAGAGTGGGTAACTTAGCACTCTTAAAACCTGGACCTTTAAAACCAGTGTACTGTTCACGCTCTTGGAGGAGGAGACATGACACTTTTAATACAGTGGAACCATGCGTGCGGTGAGGTCCGAGGCGTCTCCAAGCGCACGGGTTCGAATCTTGTCCACGGTCCGAGTGTAGGTTGGGCTTCCTCACTCGGGGCAACGATTTCCTAGCGGGTAGGCTTTGAGATAGGAGGTACCACAAAAAATATCACCTTTAGCCCAGAAATTCCCGTGAAAATAAACTAGAATAAAATAAGCAAACTCACACTCAGACTCGTATTCAGAAACGCCTGGCTCTCACACGATTGTTCTCAAAGGCTCTCGTTGAAGCTACTCGTGTTTTTAAGGGTATTTTTATGGTCCTGGTGATGGATTAGCAAGATTTCTAGTTTATAACAAAGAGAAACTGTCTTGAAAACCTTGCTAGTCGTCTATGGGGCTTGAAAAATTGTCGTGGTGAGAGAGGAAGGCGTTTTTTAATATGGCCATCTCTCTCTCTCTCTCTCTCTCTCTCTCTCTCTCTCTCTCTCTCTCTCTCTCTCTCTCTCTCTCTCTCTCTCACACACACTCACACACGTACACACATTCATAAGCAGGGCAAATATTGATCTTACTGAACATTCTCGTGTTTCACTGCAGCTAATTAGTTCTTTGGGTCAATATCATGTTTCTCTCGATCGTTGAGAATGTTCGCACGACTATCTGTCTTTCTGTTCCCCTTCCTTGCACACTCAAAGTTGTAAATATTTCTAAGCTTCTCTCACTCCTATTCACCAACTGGCCTGGCAAGCAACGTGAATGAACGATAAGATATGGAAATGTGTCTGTTCTTAACCCCATCAGTGCTATGACGCGGCTTTATATTCATTCTGGTTACTATTTGGTGATTTTATGCAGCTTCAGAAACTTATGTGAGGATTTGAATAGTAACTGGCTATCAATCTCCTGACCTCCATAGACTCTTCCTAATGCAAATCATCTAATCACACCCAAAAATCATGGTAAAAATGCATCTAAGTATTGAAGAAGTTAATGTTCTAATCTTTACATTACTAGAAACACTTCCAAGTTTCATTAATTCTTCAGTTATTAAGTAATACTGGAGATTATATATTTAACGCCTTCCATCACAGCCAATATAGTCTTACACATAATCTTGCAATGGTTACGGTACTGAAAGGGTTAATAGCTTGTATTTTTAAACGCTTTGCTTCGTGATAAGGACAGTTTTCAAGAGGTACAGGAATGAGCAACCAGGATATCCATGTGTGTTTTGGCCACTAATCGTAAGGAATCCACGTTGCATTTTCCCTAGAACCATGAAAATCCCTCGTAAAAATCGCATTAATTTTGACTAACACTTGTTATCCTCTTCAGTACCATGACGCGTTTCCATATTCATTTTGGTTATTATCTGGCGATATTACACAGCTTCAGAAATTTACGTGGGGATTAAAATGGTGAAGATTATGTGCATTAATCTCCAGACCCCCATAAACCTTTCCTAATTGTACATAAAATCGTCTAATAGCACCAAGGCTCGTGGTAAAAATGCGTCCCAGTACTGAAGAGGTTCAAGGTAACAGAGATTGGACGCGATAATGTCCAAGAATATGGACTTAAATCAAACACATCAAACAACAAGAAAAAAGAGGAAAAAAGAGACAAAAGACCAGTGTAATTACAAACACCACATCAACGAAACCAGCACAAAAAAGGCGACCCAGGACCAGCTCAGATTTATTAGTACACAGTAATTCAGAGCAGCATGACTCGCCGTGTGCAGCGCCGCCCGAATACGGTAGTCATGTCACGCCGCCCCGACCATTAGTCCCCTGGCCGCGGCTCACACTGCGCAGGAACACAACTCAAGTAGCTTTTAAGGGCAACGGTGACTGGCTGAACACAGTTACTCAAGGCCGGTGTTTGCTGATCAAATAGGGTGACCAAGGAGGAGGTTACACAAAGAGAACTACGAGTATATATAACTTGAGTTTAAGAGGTAAAAATGTGAGATGCTCCATAGATCCTCTTAAGGTGTGCACGAGGCGATACTAACCCAGGTGACTACATGTGGCCAGAGATGACTCCTGTACTCCCTGCCTGCTTCTGTATTTCCATCTTCCTATCTTTTATCGCTGTTTTCATGTTAACTGTTCTTTTGATCTTGCTAATTACATGCCTCCCCTCCTCCTGCGGCCTCACTGCACAAGGCTATCTTCTTCCTCTCACCCCTATTCTTTCCAACTATCTACACAGGAGTTAATCAGTACTCACAATCATCCATACCTTTCTCTGGTAAACTCTGAAACTCCCTGCCTGCTTCTGTATTTCCATCCTCCTATGACTTGATTTCTTTTAAGAGGAAGGTTTCAAAACATTTGTCCGAAACTTTTGGCAAACTCTTATCTTTACAGGAAATTGGCAATCAAGTGGGCCTTCTTTCTTATATTTTGTTGCCCTTGGCCAGCTTCCCCTCTTGCATTAGAAAAAATAAATAAAATCCTTCGGCTGATCCTTTGACCTTCCTTTCCCCGTGACACCGAGGTCAGTAAGGCGCTGCATGACCTACCACCTTCACTACTTACTTACCCTATGATCTCAGCACACCAGGAGACAGAAACGAAGAAATACAAGGCGGAATTCAAGACGCAGACCATAATAAGCTCAGACTAAATCAAGTGGAGGGCGACACAAAGACATCACTGAACCAGACCTCAGGAAATGCACTGAATAGCAACATGTAGAAAAAAAAAGAAAGGAAAAAAGTCTTCTGCTAAACTTATTTTTCTTTCGTGTGTGTGTGTGTGTGTGTGTGTGTGTGTGTGTGTGTGTGTGTGTGTGTGTGTGTGTGTGTGTGTGTGTGTGTGTGTGTGTGTGTGTGTGTGTGTGTGTGTGTGTGTGTGTGTGTGTCGGATGCAGCTGGTGGGAGTGAGGGAGCTGGCGTCAGACCGCGGTGCATGACTCAGGCTGGGAACAAGGCGACATGACAAGAAGAGAGAATGGACACTGGCGCAATAAGGAAATTGTACGCAATCATAGGAGGAAGTTACGACGACTGTGCTTCCTGGTGACGTCTGGGAGCATTACGGTGCCTTGTCAATGTAAGTGAAGTGAAGTGACACCCACAAGCCCCGCCAGCTGCTCTGTTCACCAAGTCGCGCGATCTACGGCTTGTATTCTCAATTTCAAACACTTTTATGCTTCACCTCCACTATTACAAGCTTTATAAGGTGTTTTTGCGGTTCTAGAGGCAGATTGGCAAGATTTCTTCATTATCAACTCGAGAAGCACTCTTGAAAACCCTGCTAATCACCTCTGTGGCCTTGAAAAAATAGTCCTGATGAGAGAGAAAAGCAATTTTAAGCAAGTTTTTACGGTTCTAGAGGCAGATTGACAAGATTTCTTCATTATCAACTCGAGAAACAATCTTGAAAACTCCGCTAATCATCTCTGTTGTCTTGGAAAATAGTCGTGATGAGAGAGATAAGCAATTTTAAGCAAGTTTTTACAGTTCTAGAGGCAGATTGACAAGATTTCTACATTATCAACTCGAGAAACACTCTTGAAAACCCTGCTAATCATCTCTGTGGCCTTGGAAAATAGTCGTAGCGAGAGAGCAAAGCGTTTCTGAATAGGGACTCTAAACCTGCTCAACTAACTAGACATTGAGGTTTTCTGGGAGTCAAAGATGGATAATACTCACAGGTATGGAAGCTCCTCTATATAATAAATCTAAGCTGCTCTTGTGTCACGTTTTTGTACTGGTTTCATTGATATGTATATTATTTACCTTGGTCTTTTGTCCGTCAGTTAGTTTTTCTCCTTTTTTTTTCCTATTTGATGTGCTTGACCCAATATTCTTGAGCATTCTTGAGTCTCTCGTGAAATTAAGAAGCGAATTCTGAAACGCTTCTCCCCACTCTACTTCCAAAAGCCTGTAGTTATTTGTTACATGAGATTTAAACCCCTTCAGTACCATGACACGTTTCCATATTCATTCTGCTTCCTATATGGCAATTTTATACAGCTTCAGAAACTTATGTGGGGGATTAGAATAGTGAAGACCATCAATCTTCTGACCTCCGTAGACCCTTCGTAATGTATATATAATTGTCTAATCGTACACAAATCTCAAGGTAAAAATGTGTCCCAATATCGAAGAAGTTAAGGGTAATTTAAACGGTTCTAGTGACAGATTAACAGGATTTCTATGCTATCAACAGGGAAACCAGTATTGACAACTTAGCTAACTTTAAACGGTTCTAGTGACAGATTAACAGGATTTCTATGCTATCAACAGTGAAACCAGTATTGACAACTTAGCTATGCATCTCTGTGGCCTTCCAGAATAGTCGTGGAATGAAAGCAAAGGGTTTCTGAATATAGGCCTATAGAAACACGGAAGCCTTTCATTTAATTTAGTTATTTTTATTACCATTATTTCTGTGGGTAAAGGTAAATGGCGAAAAAAAATCACAAAAACTTTATATGGAAAAAAAAAACACGACTGCAACTTTCCCGAAAAAAAAAAAGTTAATTTGAAAGACTTCCAATCCTGTTAACAAATTTAATCCCGAAAGTAAAACCGAATAAAAATTAAATCAGCGAAAAAAAAACAGAGTTTCAGAGTTTCCATGCAGGCAGTCATGAAGGTAGTTATCACAGCAGAGCCGCCAATCAGTGCAGTAATAAGCTGAACTGTTACTGTAACGTCTTGAAAAACAGAGAAATTTGTGTTGGTATATTAATAGAAGCTTGGATTATTATTATACGATTCCAATATAAAAAGTATGTAGGTATTCCAGCTTTGTCCATGCCAGATGCTACGACAGACATCCATCACCGTTCCTTTTTCATTAGTTCATTTTGTTTTCTTAGTATTGTAATGTTGTTTAGTGGAAGTTATGCTGCATCTTGTAAATGAGAAGGATAAGAAGAACAAGAAAGAAAACAAAAACAAGAAGAGGAGGAGAGGAGAGGAGAGGAGGAGAAAAGGAGGAGGAGGAGGAGGAGGAGGAGGAGGAGGAGGAGGAGGAGGAGGAATAAGATTAACAACGACAACAACAACAACAACAACAACAACAACAACGAGGAAGAGGAGGAGGAGGAATAACATTAACAACAACAACAACAACAACAACAACAACAACAACAACAACAACAACAGCAACCATTACACACACGCACGTAAGACAGGGAGCGGATTGAGTGGCGTGGAGTGGAGAGCGGGCGTGGCTGAATTGAGGAGGCGTAGATAGCGAAGTTTATCAAGCCAGTCAATCCTTCCCCCTCACTCTGCTTATGAACTCATCCTAAAAACAAGCTTGTATTTCGGCACCACCACCACCACCACTACGACCACCACCACCACCACTACCACCACCAACAATGCGTCGACTCCAACCACTTTAGTTATCCGCTCTACTGCTACACTCATTTCTCGGCCAAGGTTGTAGGTCAGAATGTGTTGAATGCAGCATACCCAGTCACCTTACCGCCACCTGACACTCGCTTCCCGCTTTCCCGCTTCCCGCTTGCTGTTTCCCGCCTCCTCCCGTCACGTGATTGCTGGCCATTCTGTTGACATGCCGTACACAAGTGCCGCTTCCTGTCCCAGCCTCGCCATCCGCTCTGAACGCGACGATTACCTGATATGATGCGAGGCTTTATTTCTCTGTCCTGTCCCGGAACACTCAGATACTCAGACACAATACTGCGCTTCCACCTCCACTTCCCTGCAGGGTCTCGCTTCGCTGTGCTGCGGGGCGTGAGTGTGGGCGTGGGCGTGGGCGTGTTCCTCCCGCATTGTGATCAGACTCCACTGTGAATGCATCGCAAATTACACCCATGTTGAATACACACCACATTGCACTCCCTCATTCACTCTATGGCGTCCACTATCAAGCCCCCTCTTCCCTCAATTAAGTCTAAATTACACTGTGGTATTTCTCTCCCCTCTCCCCCATTCCCCTAAAACCCTTCACCCCTCACCCCTCTCTCCTCACCACGCCCTCCAGTACATGTGCACGAGGCAGTCCCCTTTCTTCGTCTGTCAATATTAGTTATGAAATCGTATTTATCTCCGGTCATGCACACTGTTCCCTCCTGGCTGATAGTATGTTGATGTGAGAGAAGCTGTAGCAGGGCAGACTCCAGTGGTCGCCTCGTAAAGCTCGGAACGAAAGAGTGTTCCCGTGTGCTGCCGTGACGGATAGCGCGGCGGGGCTTCTCTCTGCTCGCTGCTGTGTTTCATTGTGTATGCATGTGATATCGTAAGGTTAAACATACACGTGTACGAAGAAACAGGGTCTGCGATTCAACACGGACACGAAATATTGGAACGCACTTATATAAAACTTCTACAAAGGTAACAGGCTTTCACCTCGCAACTTAACTTTAGACTCGTATTCTCTAAGACTTTCGTGCTTCACCTCCACTATTTCAAAAGGCTTTATTTAAATATAGAGTTTTTTAGGATGTTTTTACGGTTCTAGAGGCAGAGTGACAAGATTTATACATTATTAACTGGAGAAACACTCTTGAAAACCCCGCTAATCATCTCTGTGGCCTTGGAAAATAGTCTTGGTGAGAGAAGAGCGATTTTTGAAGTGTTTTTTACAATTCTAGAGGCAGTGACAAGATTTCTACATTACTAACTGGAGAAACATACTTGAAAACCCCGCTAATCATCTCTGTGGCCTTGAAAATAGCCGTGGTGAGAGAATAAAGCGTTTCTGTACCATAAAAATAATTGTAAATAAATAAATAGAATACATAATAAGTTGGCACGAAATAAGTTATATACAAATTCCTCCAATGTCACCATATGGATGTTCTTTTTTCTTCATTTTCTTATTTATTTATTTATTTATTTCAAGCAACATCACATTTGACGCACCGCAGGAATTGATAGACTGACTGACTGATTGACAGGCTGAGTGACTGATGGCGCCATAAGAAAGGTGTGACTGTGTGACCTTCATACAGGGACGCCACTCACGGGTAACCATACAAAATATCAACAGAATCATTACATCTCTCTCTCTCTCTCTCTCTCTCTCTCTCTCTCTCTCTCTCTCTCTCTCTCTCTCTCTCTCTCTCTCTCTCTCTCTTTCAGCCCCACCTCCTCCAAACCACGGAGTCCTTTAGCAGCAGACGAATTCTCCGCAGAAAGCGCCGCCTGGCCTGATGAAGCATTGAGATGAGGCCAAGAGGAACATCAAAGCTTGTCTTGAAGCGGCCGAGCACCAACTGGATGTGT
>NC_059270.1:2732859-2735359 GCF_017591435.1 Portunus trituberculatus
CACGAGTCAACGCAAGATTCAGCAGCGCGAGGGCCACGTGATGCTCCGCCAAGCCAAGTAATGCAGTGCTTAGTGTCACGGCTGAATAATAATGTCCTCAAGTCACATTTCAACCGGTTAGTTCATCTGGCAGGCACTTCCCGTCAGTTTCAGGTGATGCGGTGCCAGGTCTCCCTCCTCTACCCTCTCTCTCTCTTTATCTCCCTCTCTCTCTTCCCCGCAGACATGAGCATCGTCGGGTCTTACATACTCTCTGGTCTCCTCAGGGTCAAGGTTAGCCTCAGCTCCGCCCCGTCGCCACGCAGGCCGCTGTTGTTACCATGACCACCGACACGCGCCTCTTGCCAAGGTCTGCTTCGCTCCCACGCCTGGCGCCGCCCGTGCAGGTCGCTGGGAACTTACGGTGAAGCCTTGACGTTAGAAAGTTAATTGACACTAAAAATACAACTGTTCTACGGGATATGATCAAGTCTTTTCTTTTTTTATCTGTTGAATACAAAAAAATGTTGGCTGTTAATTTAAGGCTTTCGCTGGTATTTGCTACATCTTTTCTTTACTACCAATCACTCTGGGACTTCTTTCTTTGCTCTACAGCCACATCAAACAAAAGGAAAATTGAAAAAACTACAAAATTTATTCAGTTTCAATCCTAACTTACTTGTAAACACTTATAAAAGATTTCCTGCATTACTTTTGGCATGTTGCTAATTGTTTCCTGTCGTAGTGACTTCCCTCCTAACATTTTAACCCCTTCAGTACCATGACGCGTTTTCATATCCATTTTACTTACTATTTGACGATTTTACACAGCCTCAGAAACTTATGTGGGGATTAAAATTGTGAAAACTCTCGCCATTAATCTTCTAACCTCCATAGACCCTTCCTAATGTCAATAAAATCGTCTAATCGTACCCAAAACTCATGGTAAAAAAAACTCCCGGTATTGAAGGAGTTTGGAAGCGTCCCTCGTCACTCCTCACAGCGCCAGACCGTTTGTTGAGCTGCGATGATGGGATCGTTCCGCAGGGCCAACGTGCTGACGACCTTTTCCCGCCACGCCGCCAGCCCGCCAGCCCGAACGCCGACCTCAGGGTTATGTTGTCACGCTTTTTTGGAGACACTACTATGCGAATCCTTCTGCCACATAAATAAGTACATAGATGCTTCACTTATTTGGAGAGGCAACACCACACACACACACACAAAGACAGAGAGAGAGAGAGAGAGAGAGAGAGAGAGAGAGAGAGAGAGATGGGGTGGGGTGATGAAAGTGTGGAATCAAATAAACAAACACTTGAAAGGCTCGCCACGTTCAGCAGGGTAAAATGGACCTTGAGTAAGCTTTGGGAAACCCGCCTTGATGCTTGGCTGAACGGAACGACAGAGAGAGAGAGAGAGAGAGAGAGAGAGAGAGAGAGAGAGAGAGAGAGAGAATTGGGTTTTGTTGGCAGAGCGTGGGAGGAAACGTGAAGATATGCAGGTCTGAGGCGAGGGGCGGGAGTGACATGAAGGGCAGCGTGAGGCCAAGGCTGGGTGCAGACACTACTGGGGCGATGAGGTGTTGCACGCCACCACCCTGTGCACACAATGCTTATTTCCACTTCACAACAACAGCCATAATGATTCCTCTCAACACTCTCCTCCTGACCACACTGACCTCAGCCGCACCAGCCTCGATACAAGTAGGAAGGATCAGGGGTGTTCATTGCCTAGTTTACTGTACACGAAGGAGTGAAGGCCTCAGCCACTCATCCTGCGGAAGTACTACAGGCAGATGCTGATGTCCCGTCTACACCGAAGTAATTAACGAATCAATGGAGCTTCACGCCCTCCCCGCATGGCTGCATTAACCCATCCACCTCCCCTCCACCTCCACCACGAGGCTGAAGGCCCCACCTACGATTGCTGCCACACATCGCCGCCGCCGCTGTGTTCCCTGTGTGCTGACTGTCGCACACACAACTGTTGCTCACGAGAGTAATGATGCAATAGACACATGGCTCCCCTCATCAACAAGGTACAACACCCGTCAGTGTGATGAAGATTATTTTGTTGTATTTTGCGTATCCTTTACTTCGTCTCCTGTACCATCGTGGCATGTGACTCAAGCCACTGGAAGGCCTAACGGGGCAGCGCCAGCTTTGCTTCACAGCGTGGCGCACAGTGACTCAAAGAAGCAGCAGCAGCAGCAGGCCTGCGTGACGGGCTGATCCGGAAGCAACGCACCGAGCGGCCGGTGTTTTCCTGTCAGCTGCCAGCCGCTAAGAGCTCAGGATTCATCTTCCCTGAGCACACTGCGGCGAGCAAGGCATTCCATGGCGCGATTTGTTATAGTGTACAGGAATGGTCCACGTGTGAGCATCGAGAGCATTACCGCAAGTGTTGTGACTTTCTACAAACTTGTGTCTCTGCTTTCACGTCCGTGTCAGTCCACAAACTCCTCTTGTGGTGAGAGTAACCACTACTTTTATCGATGATCCTCCGCCTCTTTGTTTTCATT
>NC_059270.1:2742859-2810359 GCF_017591435.1 Portunus trituberculatus
TTAGTAGTAAGGTGTGTAGGGTGTATAAGAACGACTCTTGACTATAGGTGTGTGTACAAGAATGATCTCAGTGTCAGGTGGTAAAGTGTGTGTATTTCAGTCTATCTTTTGCCAATAAACCATCTGTGTATGTATGTATATATGTACTCGCAAACAATAGCAGTGTGTACTTACAATGGCTGTTCTCCCTGGACTCCACACAATCCATCTCTTACCTGGAAAAAGAACAAAATCAATCATTATCAGTTTAAACTCTTCAATACTGGGGCACATTTTTCAACATGATTTTTGGGTACGATTAGACAATTTTAATCGCATCAGGAAGGGTCTATACAGGTCAAAAGATTAATGGCCAGAGTCTTCCCTGTTCTAATCCTCACATAAATTTCTGAAGCTGTATAAAATCACCAAATAGTAAGTAGAATGAATATGAAAACGCGGCATGGTACTGAAGGAGCTAATTACGAAAGAAAGAACAGCCAAGCATTCCGTCACTGCCTGAAGCACAACACTCAACAAAATAAGAGGTGGTGGTTGGGATGGTTGAAATTGTTAGGCTGAGATTCAAATCCTATCCTGTGGTGACTTAGGTTCTTATTCTCAAATACCTCTGTGCTACACCACTATTTCATATGCTTAAATTTACACGAATTTTTAAGGTGTTTTTACGGTTCTAGACGCAAATTGACAAGTTTTCTGCATTGTTAATCCAGCTTTTTCTTTTAAGCAATTTGAAATGGATACAAATTGTCAAGTGAAATCAGGTTTATTCATTATTTTTGCTCATATTTTTGTTTATTTTTTTTTCTTTTTTCCATCCAGGTGTCAGCAGCGCATTTTTCTCTATACGATGAGTTTTGTTTTAGGGGAAATCACGTAATGCTTCGCCTGCCATCTCTCCCTCTCACGCTACCTGACCACACACACACACACACACACACACACACACACCCAGGATTTTCTCGCGCCGTCATTTGCCGCAACCAAGTCTTCTAATCTCAATCAAAAACACTACATGATTTGTCTCGTTTTCTTTTAAGTTTGCAGCATTCGAGAAATTTATTTGGCTTGAATGGAAAATAACAACTAAAACATATTTCTCTCATGACTTTAATTCACCTCTCCTCTCATCCTTGTCCACCACCACCACCACTACCACCACCACCACCATTATCATTAAAGCACCAAAGCTCGTCAGTCTGATGCGTGGTTCCAGTCTGAGAAGCAGGCAGGGTGGTGTGGGACTGGGCGGGACGGGCCGGTAGGCGTGGTTTGGAGTGCCGACACACCCACCGTCTGCCATGGACACGTAACACAGGAGAGGTCACCCAGTACATTCAGTAACATAGCAGTAATTGTGCGGAAACTGCCTCGTAATACAGTAATTGTACGGAAAACAGCCTCTTCTATCAATGAATCCCTGCCAGTAAGTAAAGTGAAGCAAAGTAGGTCAAGTAAAGTAAGGTAAAGAAAAAAAAAGATAAAAAATATAACTGTCTATTCTACAGTTCTAATTAATCCATTAACCTCTTCAGTACCATGACGCGTTTTCACATTCACTCTGCTTACTATATGGTGATTTTATATAGCTTCAGAAACTTAGGTGTGGATTGAAACAGTGAAAACTCTGACCATTAACCTTCTCACCTCCATAGACCTTTCCTAATGTCAATAAAATCGTCTAATCACACCCAAAAATCAAGGTAAAAATGCGTCACAGTACTGAATGGGTTAAATGAATCATCAAGACGATCTTTCCATTCCTTCCTTCATAGACACCGCCCTGTCAGAACCAATGGAAACCAGCACAGTGGACGAAGCTTAACACGAGAGGTTGACACTCAGCAGAACGGAGCCACACAATGCAAGAGTATGTGGTATGTGTATAAAATCGTCTTTTTGGTGTTTGGTGGAGCATGAGTCATAGATGGTGTAAGTTGGAAGAGGGTTGGAGAGACAGTTTTGGGCAGGGTTAAGAAAATGGAGAGGGTTGAGGGAAAGTGGAACAGGGTCAAGCTAGTGCAGGGCAGGGTTATGCAGGGTTAGGGAAGGCTCAGTGCAGGGTTAAGGCAAGGTGCAGCAGAGTGAAGCAGCGTTGAGGCAGGGTGGGGAAGGGTTGAACAGGGTTAAGACAGGTGAGATAAAGCTGAGAAAGGGTTGAGGCAGGCTGGTCTGTATGGAATAAGAAGGCTGGGCGCAAGACTGTAGCAGGAAGGGCAGGGCTGCGGCAAGGCTTTGGCAGGGCTATGGCAGGGCTGTGGCAGGATGGGGCAGGGCTGTGGCAGGGCTATGGTAGGGCTGTGGCAGAATGGGGCAGGGCTGTGGCAAAGCTGTGGCAGGATGGGGCAAGGCTGTGGCAGAATGGGGCAAGGCTGTGGCAGGGTGGGGCAGGGTTGAGGCAGAGTGGGCGGCAGCACGTGGCACCACCAATCAATACTGACATGCAGGTGAGGGCCAGACAGGTCGATGAGGAATGCGACGGCAAGGAGGAGGGTCAGACCAACACACATACACTATTAGACCAGTTCCAGACTCGACGCGGCGCCACACTGTCTTCCCACCATCGACACACTGCCCTGCTCACCACCACCACCACCACCACCACAAATATCCCTCGAAAATCTATCATATGCTTTCTAAAAAATACATGCTGTTATAACGATGGTTCAAATTAATGCTTTCCCATTTTGACCACGAAAGTTAATGATATTTCAAGCTTACCACTGAGAAATTTTGCAAGTAATCAAACAGAAGACTGAATCCATCTACACCTCCCACTAATGTACATATACACTCTACTACCTTCCTTTCCAAACCTTCTTCCTGCCTCTAGTCGCTAACCATTCGCATCTCAACCTTACGACACCCCTCCCTCGCATCATCAAACATTCAATAGGTCGGCTGGCCAACACAAGCAGACAAGTGTGTGTGTGGGTGTGTGGACAGACTAGTACACGAACACCAGAGACGTACGTGTGTGTGTGTGTGTGTGTGTGTGTGTGTGTGTGTGTGTGTGTGTGTGTGTGTGTGTGTGTGTGTGTGTGTGTGTGTGTGTGTGTGTGTGTGTGTGTGTGTGTGTGTGTGTGTGTGTGAGGCAGCCAGCAGGAATATTTCAGCTCACACATCGGGCCAGAGTGGGTGTGGGACCATTAGCGAGAGAGAGAGAGAGAGAGAGAGAGAGAGAGAGAGAGAGAGAGAGAGAGAGAGAGAGAGAGAGAGAGAGAGAGAGAGAGAGAGTACGTAGCTTTGGCAGTGTGTGTATCCCTTGGGAGCGAGACTTGAAGAGCGAGGCGCGGTAAGGAAAGTGTAAACAAACGTAGCAGAATTCGGAACGGGTGTAATGAGACTTACTGAGAACTCCACTGTAGAATAGGAGAAAATAAGAGATGAATATTGCAACCCACGATAGATAATTCATCCCTTCAATACTGCGACACATTTTTACCTTTGAGATTTGTATACGATTAGACCCTTTTACTGACATTAGAGAGGGTCTATGCAGGTCAGAGGATTAATGGCCACGATCTTCACTATTTTAATACCCCACATGAGTTTCTGAAGCTGTATAAAACCACTACATAGTAAGCAGAATGAATGTAGGAACGCGTCACAGTATACTCAAGAGGTTCAGGAAAAAGACTCAATTATATTACTGAGGGATCATTAAGGAACTGCACAGAACCAGCAGTGATCATCAACTATCAACACCCACCAAGTAAACACAGGTAATTCAGTCAAGTGGAAAATATGAAAGGAAAAAAAGGAAATAAAAGAAGAAAAAAAGGAAGCGGAAATTAAGAAAAAGGAAAAAAAGTAAAAAGGAAAAAAGGAAACAAGAAAAAAAGGGAAAAAGGGAAAATAAAACAAGGAAAATATAGAAAAACACAAATGGAAAGGAAAAAAAATGGCGTTTCTTTTTTCTACTTGGTAATACTGAACTGATTTCATTGTAAGTTTTTATTTTCCCTCAACTCGAAAAAGAAAATTAAGAACACCCTCTCTCTCTCTCTCTCTCTCTCTCTCTCTCTCTCTCTCTCTCTCTCTTCCTTCCTTTCCTTCCTTCCTTCCCTACCCTCTCTCTCTCTCTCTCTCTCTCTCTCTCTCTCTCTCTCTCTCTCTCTCTCTCTCTCTCTCTCTCTCTCCATGGTAACCCGGACCACCACAACACAGGGCGCCAGGATGTACACCTTCGCCGGCCGGCACACCTGAGCGAGGAGCAGCGTGTGGGCGCCGTGCTCAGGTCAATATTAGAGATGACTCAGGAGTAAGCCGCCGACGTGCCGTGTGGCGGGACGCGGCGATCAGTGACTCACGACCACCGAGAGAGATAGATAGATAGAGAGAGAGAGAGAGAGAGAGAGAGAGAGAGAGAGAGAGAGAGAGAGAGAGAGAGAGAGAGAGAGAGAGACAGACAGACAGACAGACAGACAGACAGACAGACAGACAGACAGACAGACAGACAGACAGAGACAGAGACAGAGACAGAGACAGAGACAAAGACAAAGACAGACAGACAATGACAGACAGACAGACAAACAGACAAACAGGTAGACAGACAGACAGACAGACAGACAGACAGACAGACAGACAGACAGACAGAGACAGACAGACAGACAGAAAAAGACAAAAAGAGACAGAGACAGACCGATACTGAGAGAAACAGAGAAACAGGGAAACAGATAAAACAGATAGACAGACAGACAGACAGACAGACAGACAGACAGACATTCAAATACAGTACAATAAACAATAAAACAGATAAACAGAAAGACAGGAACGAAAACACAAAATCGACAGACAAACAGGTATACAGACAAGGTGTGTTGGGGGGGGAAGGGAATGCGTAGGATGTGTACCAGGTGTCCTACGTCCGTGTATAGATCAAACAGTATCACGTCCCTACACACACACACACACACACACACAAAAGGATACTACAATAACAGAAACCGCACCAGCACACACACACACACACACACACACACACACACACACACACACACACACCTGCCTGCCTGCCTCACTTCCATTTCTCTTGTACCACTGAGCTAATATAAGTAACCTAAAGACTCTTAACATCACCAGGTGCAAAACTTCAAGGAAATTCAATAAACAATATGAACAAAAAGGCACCAACACAGCACTACAAGAATCTGCACCAGTACTACTTTGACTGCCTTCTCTCTTTTATCTTCATAACAACACTACAAGAATTTACACCAGTACTATTTTCACTTTCTTCTCTCTATCTTCTTCTTCCTCTTCATGCGACCTTAATCCCACTGTATAGCAGAGTCAGCTCAAATCATTATCATATGAATAAAATTGCCTGCGCCACTAATGGGCGGAAGCAGAACAGCGCTTCTTACACACTCTTCAAGTGAGCCTACAGGTGTTATAGGCCTCAACGTAAAAAAAAAATAAATAAAAATCTCGAAGGAAAAAATGCGTCCCAGTACTGAAGGGCTTAACACCAACTACGGCCTTCGTTTTCACTATTATTCCCTTTTTCCACTCCAAGTAACCTGAACTGAGCCACACTTCCCGCTGCCGAAGTCTCGCACGCCTCCCCACAACTGCCTGGGTCTATTCAAAACCACTTCAGACTCGTTTCATTTCATCGCCACTGCATCCCAGCCACCCTTCCACACCCTGCACACCTTTACTGACCATTTTCAACCAACTTGCTCCCTTTTCCCACCTCTCCTCACCCGTTTTTTCCTCACTTCTGTCCTCTCCTCTGCCTCAAACACGTCATTCAACACGTATACCACGAATAAGCCAAGCAACGTGACACACCACCGTCCTTCTAGCCTCGTCACTTACAGGGCGGTGCTAGAGAAGGAAAGGCAAGGGAACGGTGTGAGATGTTGAGGAAAGGAGAATTATGTCTGACCCGCTGTGAGGTGAAGGAGAATTTGAGGAGAAAAAAGAAAGGAAAGGAGAAAAGGAAGAGTGTGTGAAGGGGAAAGATGAGAAGATGGAGGAGAAAGGTATGAGAGATAAGGAGAATGGGGAAAGGGAATAGAGATAAGGGAAAGAGAGAAGAGATAAGAGAAGGGAGAGGAGAACAGAGGGGAAAGAAATCAAATAACAGGAAAAAAGGAAACAAGAGAGGTAGTGAGCGAGAAAATTATGGGAAAATGTTGAAAGGCAAGGAAGCACCACTGGAAAATATCAAAATAAATCATGAACATGCAAATTTGGTAATATTTCCTACCACCACCACCATTATTACCACCACCACCACCACCACCACCACCACCAACAACAACGCCATCAACAACACCACCACCACCACCACCACCACCACTACCACCACCACCACTACTAGCATCATAACATTATATTCACTCCTTTCCCTCCACAACTACGAGCAGCTCTCTCTCTCTCTCTCTCTCTCTCTCTCTCTCTCTCTCTCTAAGTTCTCTCTCTCTATGTATGTATGTTTGTATAGATGTGTGTGTGTGTGTGTGTGTGTGTGTGTGTGTGTGTGTGTGTGTGTGTGTGTGTGTGTGTGTGTGTGTGTGTGTGTGTGCATTTATGTACATGTATAGGTGTATGTATGTGTATGTATGTATATATTTTTGTATCTTTCGCCGCCATAACTTGCCACTTACTGTATTTTTTTTTTCTTGTAGTCTTTGTGTTCGATTGACGCTACGGCCTAAAGGATCATCAAGCCTTTACAAACTGTGTAAATAAACTTAATATGTAAGCGCATGAAGACCAACAAAAATCTCTCTCTCTCTCTCTCTCTCTCTCTCTCTCTCTCTCTCTCTCTCTCTCTCTCTCTCTCTCTCTCTCTCTCTCTCTCTCTCCTAAGCGATGCAGAACCCTTGTTAAACTATCGCTGAAATCGTGAAAAACTTCCTTAAAAAAAAATTCCAGTAACTTTTAACCCGAGCCAGTTAAGAGAGGCCAAGACAAAGCACCAGGATGCCACAGAATCTGGTCCCTGGAGTCCACACTAGCTACCCTGAGCCTCACTCTTCCCAGGGCTCATCTTTACCTTCCTCCGTTACTTGAGAACTTGAGAAAACCCGCGGAGAAAACAACACAGGAACACAACACAGGGAACAAGTTTATTTTTTACTTAAGTTCCCGATTTGTTAACCCTTTAGGAACACAACACAGGAACTCAAGTTTATTTATTCTTTTCCTTACGTTCCCGATAGTGTGTTAATCCTTTGGCTACTATTTGGTACACCTTTCTCCCACCCGCTAGGAAACCGATGCCCCGAATGAGGAAGCCCTACTTACACTCGGACCGTGGACAGGATTCGAACCCGTGCGCTTAGAGACCCCTAGAACCCCAAAGCATGCATGGTTCCACTGTACCACGGCAACCCATTCTTTCTGATGCATGCTAAAAAAGACTTCACACGCGCTGTTAATTGCTACGTATCAGTGAAAGCGTTAAAGAGAGCCATATACCTGTACGTGGTGAAGACATTACGTGCAGGTTATGGATTCGCGTTATGCATATCGATCTAATGCCAATACCCGTAACGTGCTTCACACCTGCACGGGAGCACGTAAAATTTCCACCTTGAGGCTGCCAGGATGCGATGGTGGTGTGCAGTGGAAGGGACTGGAAAGGGAAGGAGTGAGGGAAAACAGGGGAAATGAGACATGGAAAGACAAAGGAAAAAGGTTAAAAAAAAAAAAAAGAGATGATGAGAAGAGAGGGAAGGGAAGAGAAGGGAAAGATCAAGAGAGACAGTGGAAGATGAGGGAAAAGGAGGAAAAATAGGGAAAAAGGAGTAGATAGGGAAAAGTTAGAAATATAAGGAAAGGAGAGATAAGTGAATATAATGGACGAGAAAGGAAAAGGAAGAATGAGAAACGGAAAAGAAATAGAGAAAGAAAAGAAAAAAGAAAAATATGAAAAAAAGGAGAAAGAAGATATGTAAGGAGGAGAAGAAATAAAAGAGAAAGGTAAGGGAGACAAAGGAATGAAGGAAAGAAGAGACACAGAAAGGAGGGAGGAGAGGAAGAAGGGGAATAGAAATAGAGACAGATAGAGAGGAAAAAGACACCCAAAAAAAAAGAGAAGGGGAAGACAAGGTCGCCTCTGTGTGTGTGTGTGTGTGTGTGTGTGTGTGTGTGTGTGTGTGTGTGTGTGTGTGTGTGTGTGTGTGTGTGTGTGTGTGTGTGTGTGTGTGTGTGTGTGTGTGTGGAGGGTCTCGCTAATGAGGAACACGTTAGATGTTTCTTTACTTTGTGTTTCAAGCAAAATATTTGATGTTTGTTCACTCTTTGACATTGTTGACTTCCATACATGAGTGGACACTGTAATTGACCCCCTCACACACACACACACACACACACACACACACACACACACACACACACACACACACACACACACACACACACACACACACTATTGAACTAAGAACACATCAAACTCATATAACAGTGAAACAAAAACAATTCGTATAGAAACACAATTAAATAAAAATAAACACACACACACACACACACACACACACACACACACACACACACACACACCTAGGTACTTTAGCACACCTGAATCGATAGCGTGGCCCTTCACACACCTGAAATACTCGCAAACCCCTCCTGACTAACGACCCATTACACCTGGAGGCGCTACTCACCACACACGCACACTCCCCTCAAACAATCAAGCCTTAACCCTTCCGTACTGGGACACATTTTTACCTAGAGATTTGTGTACCATTAGACCATTATATTAACATTAGGAAGGGTCTATGGAGGTCAGAAGATTAATGGCCACAGTCTTCATTACTTTAATCCGCCCCCCTTAAGTTTCTGAAGCTGTATAAAATCACCAAATAGTAAGCAGAATGAATATGGAAACGTGTCATGGTACTCAAAGGGTTAACAGTACAATCGTGGGCACAGGTGTTGTGTTTTGGCATCTCCATCTTGTTTTCTATGATATGTTAACTTATTTCTTACACAACCTGCCAATTAGTATATTCTTATCATATCAGGACTTGAGATTGATAGGGTAACTCTAAACACGGTACAAAAGGGAGTTATGTATTTCTTCATCTAAACACGGTGACAAGGAGAGCTGTGAGTTACTTCATCTAAACATCATGGGTAAGGGACGGCTAATTGACTTGCCCATACAAAAACAGCTGGACAAGGGATATGTGTGTTTTTGAAGAGGGAGCTCAGTATTACACCGGGAAAAAGAAATCTGTGTGTTATTCTACTATCTTTCAGTTGGTCCACCTTATTAGTCACCACAGCGGGTCAACCTTCCCTAATAGATAAGAAAAAGAAAAACACACACGGTCTTTTCTGCTTCCTTTAGTCATACATTATAAGCAAGTCTTCTCACTGCAACTATAAACTCCTCTTAAAGTCCTCCTCTCTATTCCCTACCAAGCATATCCATCTCCATGTACACACCAAACTACTCTATACTCTTACTACGTGTCCTTCACAGCAGCTAGGTAAAGAATTATCACACCCATCATGATTCTAGTGCAGTATTTGTGTCAGTACGAGCGGTAAATCTGTCTGCTTCCTAGTGTAAGTGTGTGTGTGTGTGTGCCTGTCCTTCTACTTTCACAGCAATGCAGTCACGTTTGCTGATAAAAACTAACACCAATCAACGCAGAGTAATCAATATCACCCTCGAACTCTGAAGATATCCCAGAATTCTTGCTCTATCAGGTTATCAACACAACTTCAAAGCAAGCACGTGTGTCTGGCTTGGCGATAATTCTGTTCATAGCTTAGAGTTGCCCGGAGTACACGCCTTCTGTCCGCTTGGAGGCCCCTCATGCACAAGTCCTGCATGCGGGTGCTTTGTTTTTACCAGCGGGCGAGGGTGCGGTGGCAGGGGCAGGCTGGGTAAACTCGGACACTGGCAATACACACAAAGATGACTGCTCTCCCATCACCGCCCTTCACCCCCACCATCAATCACCCATACGTCCCCCAGCCGTCTACACCTATAACCAGTACCACAACCACCAACACCATTATGGCCCGTGTTCAGAAATGCTTTGCTCTCTCACCACGACAATTTTCCAAGGCCACAGAGATGATAGGCGGGGTTTTTAAGAGTGTTTCTCCAGTTAATAATGAAGATATCTTGTCATTCTGCCTCTAGAACCATAAAAACACCTTAAAAAACTCGTGTAAACTTAAATAAAGCCTTTTGAAATAATGGAGGTGAAGCACAGAAGGGTTTGAGATTACGAGCCACACCGCCACCCTCTTCACCCCATCACTACCGCCACACCCACGCACCCTTCCCACCACCTTCACTGCAACGCCACGCCCACGCCTCGTTACCGTGGGCTTGGTCAGGTGTTCGTGGGCCATTTAGATGAGCCAGACCCACCAATCACACGAGGCGCTGGACGTGGCGTGGCAAACCTGAAGGCGGGAACGTGACTTGCACTACACAGATGGACAGGTGTGTGTGTGTGTGTGTGTGTGTGTGTGTGTGTGTGTGTGTGTGTGTGTACGCAAACAACACGTGCGCCCGGTTGCTTTCGTCACTCCTTATCGGGAAGAGAGGAGGAGTAAGGCCATCTATATTTCCAGTGTCAGTGTCGAGGCCGCGAGTCACTTACGCACACTAAGTCTTGCTTCACAACTCCTGTTTACGGTGCACTCTTATTCAGAAACCCTAGGCTAACTTTACTCTCTCATTTACCACCACTAGTCAATTACCTATGTTCTCAAGACTCTCCTGTTAACCCCTTCAGAACTGGGACACATTTTTACGTCTACTTTTGTGTACGATTAGACTATTTTATTGACATTAGCAAGGGTCTACGGAGGTCAAAAGATTAATGGCTAGAATCTTCACTATTTCAATCCCTTCATTACTAGGACGCACTATATCTCTAGTTATGAGTACGATTAGACGATTTTATTAACATTAGCAACCGTCTATGGAGGCCAGAAGATTAATGGCCAGAGTCTTCACTATTTCAATCCCCCACAAGAGTTTCTGAAGCTGTATAAAATCACCAAATAGTAAGCAGAATGAATATGGAAACGCGTCATGGTACTAAAGGGATTAATAACGCACGAAAACCTTACAAATAACACTTAAAAACACGTGCAGCTTTATCTAGAACCTTTTGAACGGAGGTGCGGCGCAGAGGTGGTTCAGAATAAGGACCCACAACTCACGGTAATACTGGCCCGGTACAGAAAGCAGAGCAGAAGGAGGAGGCAAGGCAGGCAGGTGAAATATGAACTTGTTATGAGGTGGCAAGGAAGACACAGACAGCTAATGGAAATAAGGTAAGGTTTGGGAGGTCTTTGTTCTGCTTTGAGATCGCGGAGGAGGAGGAGGAGGAGGAGGAGGAGGAGGATAAAAGTAGCATTGGTAATAAGTGATAATAAATGAAGTAAATAATATAAACAAATATATGAATACAATTACAATGACTTGCAATAGCGCTACTACTACTACTACTACTACTACTACTAGGACTACTACTACTACTACTACTACTACTACTACTACTACTATAACTACTACAAATACTACTATTACTATTACTATTACTACTACTACTACTACTAATAATAATAATAATAATAATAATAATAATAATAATAATAATAATAATAATAATAATAATAATAATAATAATAATAATAATAATAATAATAATAATAACAATAATAACAAAAAACAATAATAAACTACATAAATTCATCACAAACCTAGAAACACATCTTACTGTACATTAATTTTCAAACCCTCCACAACAAACAATCATTTTTCTTTTCTTTTTTTTCTTTTAACCCTTACATTCCACACCAACTGTCACACACACACACACACACACACACACACACACACACACACACACACACACAATTATCCACATTCACATTCCAATCACATTACACCAACCAGCATAATTTACATCACCACACACACGGACACACATCGACCACTCATCTCACTGCACCATTCAACACTCTGCCTCCCGTCGTGGCTGTAGTGTCTGGCCCGTCATGTATGCAATGTTAGGTGTGATCTGTTTATTATTTTTACTGTGGTCCTGAGGCGAGGCACAGAGGATACCCCGAGTCATCATAGCAGTGACTCAGCGGCGGAGGAGGAGGAGGAGGAGGAGGAGGAGGAGGAGGAGGAGGAGGAGGAGGAGGAGGAGAAGAAGAAGAAGAAGAAGAAGAAGAAGAAGAAGAAGAAGAAGAAGAAGAAGAAGAAGAAGAAGAAGAAGAAGAAGAAGAAGAAGAAGAAGAAGAAGAAGAAGAAGAAGAAGAAGAAGAGGAGGAGGAGGAGGAGGAGGAGGAGGAGGAGGAGGAGGAGGAGGAGGCAGAAAACATGAGCTTCACGAGGGATATACACACAGTCAAGACCCTCACAGACTCAAGGGCGCCCTATACGTCTATCCCTTTAACAAACTGACCTTCTGCGTCGCCCGTGGTTCCAGTAACATCCCCTTAACTTCCACCAGGCAACACTGTTTAAGGCGACAGCTCACGCCACCACCACCATCACCACTAACCGCTACGTGAATAAAAAGGAAGGCCGCTAGCACATCTCTCAAGCGTTTCTGACTTCACTCACGTTTCTCTTCATTTCCTAAACACACTCTGGAATTCCTTACCTCCTTCTGTATTTCCAAGTTCCTATGGCTTTACTTCATTTAAGAGGGAGGTTTCAAGATATTTGTGCCTTTGTGTTTTTGGGGGGCTGACTTTCTATGGCCTGCAGGGAGTGGCTACTAAGTGGAAATGGAAAAGGAGAAGGAAAAGGAGGAGGAGGAGAAGGAGAAGGAGAAGAAGAACAACAAAAAAAGAGAAAAAGGAGAAGAAGAAAATGGAGGAGGAGAAAGACAAAATAATGAAAGAAAACACGAGGAAGAAAAAAACAAGACAACAATAACAACAGCAGCAACAACAATAACAACACGAAGGCCTTTAGTTGACCCAATAACCATCAGGACGTCGATAACAAACCTACGGCTGCCCATCACCTCCCTCCGCGTCACACAGTCCATACACCAGACACGTCCCGCCCCGCCGCCAGTGGTTACATAGTCTGCCCTCCCTTGCGCCGTACATTACAGTCCCACCCGCCCACCCGTGCCTCGCCGCAGTGCCTGACAGGTGACATCAGCGACCGTGCAGTTATTCATAGCTATTCAATCACCTCTAACGCTTTCTATCTTCACGTCATTCGATATTACACTCAACGCTGATATTTTTTTCTTTTCTTTTTTGGTCCGTATTCAGAAACGCTTTGCTCTTTCACCACGACTATTCTTCAAGGGCCACAGAGATGATTAGCGGGGTTTTCAAGAGAGTTTCTGAAGTTGATAATGTAAAAATCTCGTCACTCTGCCTCTAGAACCGTAAAAACACCCTAAAAAATCGTGTAAATTTAGATAAAGTCTTTTGAAATCCTGGAGGTGAAGTACAGAGTTCGAGAATACAAGCTATTCTCTCACCACGATTATTTTTAAGGCCACAGGGATGATTAGCGGGGTTTTCAAGAGTGTTTTTCAGTTACTGTAGAAATCTTGTCAACTCTCCCTCTAGAACCGTAAAAACACCTTAAACTCGTGTAAATTTAGATAAAGCCTTTTGAGATCGTGAATGTGAAGCACAGAAATGTTTGAAAATACGAGTCTTTGTATGACTTAAGGAGAAATTAATTGAGTGTCTGAGTCTATTAAGTCCTCCTTCTCTACAGACTCATCCAGTGTATACTAAAAATACACAGAATAGCAGACACACACTCTATATTCTTAATGTTACGTACTTTATTCATAGCACAAATCAATGACGTTTTTTTTTTTTTCAGTACATTATTAATAGGACAAATCAATGACGTTTTTTTGTTTTTCACTACTTTATAAATCGCACAAATCAATGACTTTTTTTTTTAGTACTTTATTAATCGCACAAATCAAAGACGTTATTTTTTCAAGCCACGTTAAAAGCCTGGATATCACAACGTCACCCAACACCACCACCTTAACCCCTTCAATACTGGAGACACATTTTTACCATGAGATTTGTGTACGATTAGACCATTTTATTGACATTAGGAAGGGCCTATGGAGGGTAGATTAATGGCTACAGTATTCACTATTCTAATCCCACCACATGAGTTTCTGCAGCTGTATAAAGTCACCAAATAGTAAGCAGAATGATACTGAAGGGCTTTAACACGTAAAAAATATAAGTGCAGTAGTTTCTTTTTAATGGAAACGCTTGGAAATTACTGTGGACTTTATCTAATCATAAACTACCAATTTCTGAAGCTGTATAAGTCACCAAATAGTAAGCAGAATGAATATGGAAACACGTCATGGAACTGAAGAGGTCCACAAAGCCATCCTCACCTACAGGAACCCACGAACGTAAGCAGCACCTAATTCAGAAAGCAATCCAGACGTCTCAGCCACACGTTACCTTCTTACTGTAATGATGAAGCAGCAACTGTACAAAACGAAGGAGGAACTATGAGGAACGCGTGACAATGACTTTCAGCTTAACTTTCCTTCCTCGCTCCTCTGTCTCCCTCACTTACGTATTCTTGGTCGCTCCAGCAATGATTTTCCGAGGCTAGTTACTGCCTTACGTGGTTCTCTTTCCCCACAAGTGTATTTTCTTTAACGTTATAACTCGCTTGTCACATGAAGAGCGTGGTAATTTCTTTCAACGCAGAGAGAGAGAGAGAGAGAGAGAGAGAGACAGAGAGACACGCAGAGACACAGAGAGACACGCAGAGACACAGACAGACAGACACAGACAGACAGACAGACAGAGACAGACACAGACACAGACAGAGACAGAGGAAGACAGACAAAAACAAAGAGAGAGAACACTAGAAAACAACAGCAAAAAAATATAACAGCAAAAAAATTAAAAAGGAATAATCCACATCAGCTGGTAGACTCACGTAGAAGGTAAGAGAGAATGAGAGGAAGACAATAAGCACAACTCACGCTCACTGTCATGCATTACGGAAGACCTTAGCAGGAACATACCGGTTTATACACCCCCTCTCTGCGTTACTCTGGAGGAGGGAGGGAGGAGAGGAGAGGAGAGGAGAGAGAGAGGAGAGGAGAGGAGAGAAGGAGAGGAGAGGTATGAAAAGAAAAAAAAAAGAAAAGAGTGAAAGAAAGAAAGAGAGAAAGAGGAAAAGAAAGAAAAGACATAGGAGGAGGAGGAGGAGGAGGAAGGAGTCGGTGTAATAACGGGCTACTTGCATCGCGGGAGCAAAAAAGTGTGAAATTCTGAAGACCTTAAACCCAGGAAATTTCATCTCTATTACGCTGACCGCCACTGCTGGTGTTCTGTTTACTACTGGTGTTCCGCTGGTTCTTAATAACCCCTCTTCTTTATAACTCTCCACCTCACTTTTACAATTTCCATCCCTTCAGTATCAGGACACGTTTTATACCTATTCTCCTTTAATTTCGTGATTTTATACTGCTTCAGAAATTTATGTTCGGGATTAAAATAGTGAAGACTCTCGGTATTAATCTTTTGACCACCACAGACCCTTCCTAATGTCAATAAAATCGTCTAATCACACCCAAAAAGTCAAGGTAAAAATGCGTTCCAGTACTGAAGGAGTTAAGTCTTGTTCTTGTATGTAATGCTTTGCGGAACACTCAATACTCTCGTCCACCTCTCCAGCACTGCACTATTCCCACACAATCTTCCATTCTGATTTGCTTCCACGTCTCCACCAGCAGCAGTCTTCCCACCTGACACCTCGCCTCTTCTTCTTTTTCTTCTTTTTCTTCTTCTTCTTCTTCATTGCAAGGATAATCGTACTTTCACGCATTTTCTCTCTCTCTCTCTCTCTCTCTCTCTCTCTCTCTCTCTCTCTCTCTCTCTCTCTCTCTCTCTCTCTCTCTCTCTCTCTCTCTCTCTCTCTCTCTCTCTCTCTCTCTCTCTCTCTCTCTCTCTCTCTCTCTCTCTCTCTCTCTCTCTCTCTCTCTCGTATTATAACTGCAGTAATGGAAATATACCACACTCATCGAGGGGTCTAAATATTACTACTTCAAACCCATTACATAAAAAGATAGAAAAAGGTAAATAATAGAGAAATATACATCTTAGCCACAGATAAATTATGAACCTGACTGGCCACATGTTGGACTCATCTGTCAATCCGCTAAACCACACTCACCTCAACCCATTAGTATTAGAAAAAGAAATGCTCGCAAGAGAACATGGAAACAATAGATAAAAAGACTTGTATATGTATTATTTTTTTTCTCTGCCCGCAAGAGAAGACAAAAAAATGATAAGACTTGTTGATAAAAAAAAAAAAAGACTTGTTGTATAAGTAGTGATATTTTTTTCTGCCCACAAGACAAAAGAATAGATAAAAGACTTGTATGTGTAATGATTTTTTTTTTTTTTCTGCCCGCAAGAGGAGACGAAAAAATAAGTGTAAGTAATGAGTCTTCTTTGCTCGTATCCTTCGTCCTTCACTCCATTCTAATCTTCTTCTCCCTCCATTATCTCGTATCCTTCTTCCTTCACTATCTTAATCGTCATCTCCCTCCATTTCCTCGCATCCTTCTTCCTTTACTCCATTCTAATCTTTCTCTCTCTTCTCTCGTATCCTTCCTTCACTCCATCTTAATCTTCATCTCCCTCCATTTCCTCGCATCCTTCTTCCTTCACTCAATTCTAATCTTCTTCCTTTCCCTTCATTTCCTCTTATCCTTCTCGTATCCTTCTTCCTTCACTCCATTTCAATCTTCATCTCCCTCTATTCCATTCTAATTTTCTTCCTCTCCTTCCTTTCCTTCAATCTTCCTATGACAGAGAAAGAGACAGAGACAGCACATTCTTAACCCTATCTTTCACACATCCTCCTCTCCTCTCACTCCTTCCCTCTCTTTCACAACTTCCTTCAATGTAACACCACCTAGAGTAAAGAAGGACCATGATATACCTAACCCCACAACACCATCCACGCCCAGCCACAACCACAGCCCTCTCACAACTCCCCACTACTCAATTCCAATCAAAAGAGAAACTGGTCACAAAAATGCGCCGGACACAAAACATTCCACGGCAACGCAAAGTAAAAAGGGTCACGAAATAAAACATATTGTGATGTGCAAGGCTTGTGTGTGTGTATGTATGCGCGTCAGCCACAACCACAGCCCTCTCACAACTCCCCACCACGTTGCTCTGACTTACACCAATATTCAGAAACGCTTTATTCTCTCACTCTGACAATTTTCCAAGACCACAAAGAATACCAGCCTGGTTTTCAAGAGGTTTTTCTATTAATAAACTAGAAATCTTGCCAATCTTATCACCAGAACCATGAAAAACGCTCTTAAAAACACGAGTATCTTCAACTGGAGCCTTTGGAAGCTGTGACGGTGAGAGAGCAAAGCGTTTCACAATACATTACTATCGGCCCCTCACTGACCACTCGCCAGCACTTACTCTCTCTAATCCAGCCAGACAAACAAACAACGAGAAAACAACCCATAGTTTTTTTTTTTATCTTAGAATATTTACCAGAGAGAGAGAGAGAGAGAGAGAGGGAGGGGCTTTGGATGTTGGTAAAAGGAGAAATGGAGAAGATGTCGATAAGAAGAGAGATCAAGCGAGCAGATGGAGGAGGAGGAGGAGGAGGAGGAGGAGGAGGAGGAGGAGGAGGAGGAGGAGGAGGAGGAGGAGGAGGAGGAGGAGGAGGAGGAGGAGGAGGAGGAGGAGGAGGAGGAGGAGGAGGAGGAGGAGGAGGAGGAGAAAGAGAAAGAGAAGGAGGAGGATTCAGTATGCAAGGAATAAGCCGAGTAAAGAAAAATAGAAAAGGAGACGAAGAAAGAGGAAGAGGAGGAAGAGGAGGAGGAAGAGGAAGAAGAGGAGGAAAAGGAAGAGGAAGAGGAGAAAAAAGAAAGTGCCGTCATGCATTCAAGCGTCTTTTCTCTATAGTGACGTGAACCAAGAATCTGAAAGGCTCTTGTGAACGGGTTAAATAAAGAACAGAACCCCACAAAGACGAGGAAAAAAGAAAAGAAAAAGAAAAAAAACAAAAGAAAACTGGAAGACATGGAGGACGAGAGGAGAAAGGAAGGAATACACAGGATGGAGGAATGGAAGGAGAGAAAGATGGAGAAGAGAGGAAGGGAAAGGAAGAAAGGAAGTGAAGGGAGAGAGGAAAAGAGAAAGAGGGTTTTGAAAAGGAAGTAAGAGAGGAAAAATATGCAAGGCGTGTGAATTTTCGTCGAGAGAGAGAGAGAGAGAGAGAGAGAGAGAGAGAGAGAGAGAGAGAGAGAGAGAGAGAGAGAGAGAGAGAGAGAGAGAGAGAGAGAGAGAGAGAGAGAGAGAGAGAGAGAGAGAGAGAGAGAGAGAGAGAGAGAGAGAGAGAGAGAGAGAGAGAAGAAAAAGAAAGTGAGAGCTATCCTTCCATACCCCTTCCTTCCTTCCTTCCTTCCTTCCTTCCTTCCTTCCTTCCTTCCTTCCTTCCTTCCTTCCCACCATTGCACCAGACCAACACAGAAGTCGTGACACCTCCCACGAGACACGAAACACTCAGCAAGGAAGTGAAAAAACAAGGAGCTACGCATATAAACTTAGAGAGGGGGAGAGAAAGAGTGACAGAGAAGGAGAGAATGCTTATGTTAGAGTATGTACAGAAAACGGAGACATGAGACGGTATTTATATGAGAACAACGACGACGACGAGGAAGGAGAAAAGAACAGAGGCCAAAATAAGACCAAATTATGAGGAAGAAAAGGTGAGCTGTCAACTTAGTGAGCAGGAAGAGGGATGTGTCTGTGTGTGTAAGGATATGAGATGCAGAGTGTGAGGTATAGCAGAATAGGAGGGACAGAAGAGACAGGAGAGAGAGAGGGAAGGGAAGGGAAGGGAAGGGAAGAGAAGGGAAAGGAAATGAAAGGAAATGAAAAGAAAGATAAGAAAACAAATGAAAAAGAAAGAAAAGAAGGAAAAGGAAGAAAGGAAGAATAGAAGGAAGAAAAAAAGAAGGAAGGAAGAAAAGAAGGAATTACGTAGGGAAGGAAGGAAGGAAGGAAGAAAGAAAAGAAGGAAGTACGTAGGGAAGGAAGGAAGGAAGGAAGGAAGGAAGGAAAAAAAGAAGGAAGTAAGGAAGGAAGGAAGAAGAAAAGAAGAAGAAGAGAAAGAAGGAAGTTCGTAGGGAAGGAAGGAAGGAAGGAAGGAAGGAAGAAAACAAGTGCAATATTCCTGGAGCTCGTGGGGAGAAGGTAAGGTAAAGTGCGTACCTGGAAGCATTTCGGGGCATAGTGTGGGTGAAGGGTTCCAGGCTGTGGGGAGTGGAGGGACTTGGACCGCGGCACTGACTTATTGATTGTGAGCACGGCAGGTGAGAGTAGCGCTACTGTACCTTACCTGCCTACGACCTCTTCACGCGTGCCCTTCCTCTCACTCCCTCGCAACACTGACCGCCCCTCCCTCCTCGTCCCCACCTCACCCCTCTACCCTCTCCACCCAAACCTGTTCATATTCTCAGTCTTATCCAACATGCATACTTAAATACATATAAAAGTATCGATTTTTTAACCCCTTTAGTACTGGGACGCATTTCTACCATGAGTTTGTGTATGATTAGACCATTTTGACATTAGGAACGGTCTATGGAAGTCAGGAGATTAATGGTCAGTCTTTACTATCTTAATCCTCACATAAGTTTCTGAAGCTGTATAAAATCACTCAATACTAAGCTGAATGAATGTGAAAACGCCTCATAGCACTAAAGAGGTTAAAGTTGTTGATTTGGCGCTATCTATTTTGTCCTGAGAGTTGATGCAGTGTTGGTAGTTCTTCTTTCGTTTGCTGCCTTCGTTCCTTTTCTACCAGTCACGAATGGAGGCAGGAGTTGGTGGAGAGTCGACTTCGCCTTCATTATCCTTACTTTAAAATAGCATATCTTATCACCAGCTTCATAAAGATCAAAGGACATTTCGCTCTTTGTTCTCTTCTTTTTTTCTATCTCGCTAACTGCATGCCTCTCCTCTTCCTCGCTGTATCCTTCCCTTTCCTCCGTTCAGTCAGTGAGTCAGTGGCGGCGGTATGTGGTGAGAGTAGCCGGGAACAAAGCCATCAGCCACACACGAGCGCCGCATTTCTTCTCCCTCTGATCACTACACTATCCAATTTCTAATGCAAGAGTTAACCATTACTCTCAATCATTCACACCTTTCTCTGGTAAACTTTGGAACTCCCTGCCTGCTTCTGTGTTTCCAACTTAAGGTCGAGGTTAGGTTAGGTTAGGTTAGGTTGAGTTGGGTTAGGTTAGGTTAGGTTAGGTTAGGTTAGGTTAGGTTAGGTTAGGTTAGGTTAGGTTAGGTTAGGTTAGGTTAGGTTAGGTTAGGTTAGGTTAGGTTAGGTTAGGTTAGGTTAGGTTAGGTTAGGTTAGGTTAGGTTAGGTTAGGTTAGGTTAGGTTAGGTTAGGTTAGGTTAGGTTAGGTTAGGTTAGGTTAGGTTAGGTTAGGTTAGGTTAGGTTAGGTTAGGTTAGGTTAGGTTGGGTTAGGTTAGGTTAGGTTAGGTTAGGTTAGGTTAGGTTAGGTGAGGTGAGGTGAGGTGAGGTGAGGTGAGGTGAGGTGAGGTTAGGTTAGGTGAGGTTAAACTTATCAAGATATTCGGTAGTTTAAATATCCTACTTCACAAGTCATAAGCGATAATAATAAAGAAAAGACTTCAGTTTAATTAATGTATATAAGTTTACCCCAACGAAAATGCAGCCCGCCCCTCTTCTGCCTCAATTACTTGTTGCACACGAAGCAATATTTATCACAAGTTTACCAGATTAAAGCAGATGTACACAGTAGGAGCGCCTCCACCTCACCTTCCCTCCTTAACTTAACCAACGATGCCTCTTGTTGGGCTTTCCACCGGCGCTCCTCCACTCCTGGCTCACCTTCCCTCAAATCCTCCACTAAGGCCCATATTCTGGTGGAAGTTGCTAGTTTTGTAATGGCACTTCATGATTCTAGTAATAACTCAACAAGGTTTCTACAAAGTCAACGTGAAAGACAACAATGTACACTATATTTTCCAACGTTTCCACTATTTCTAAACGGATTCTTGTGGAAGTCAAAGTTTTCATCGGTGCTTTGTGATTTCTGCAATAACATAAGTTTTTTTTTAGATCGTCAACGGGAAGAAATAAAGAAAAAAAAACACTAATACTTATGGTCAATAGGAAAAAAAAACACCGTACATTGTATTTTCAAACTCTTCCATTAGTCTTAACATATTATAGAGGAAGTCAAAGTTTTCAGTGATGCTTTGTGATTTCTGCAATAATATCAAGTTTTTACATCGTCAACGGGAAGAAATAAAGAAAAACACTAATACTTACGGTGAAAAGGAAAGTTAACTGTATTTTCAAACTCTTCCACTAGTCTTAACATACTAAAGTGGAGGTCGATAAAGTTTCCAGTGGCGCTTTGTGACTTAAGGAGAGTTAACACCGTATGTACACCGTATATTCACACTCTTCAAACTCTAGTGGGAATCAAATTTTCAGTAGTGCTTTGTGACTTACGCAATAATTCAACAAGGCATTTATATCATCAACAGGAAATAAAGAAAGAAGAAACAGTTTACACCAGAGCCAATACTTTAAAACCATTCAGCGTCTCTCAAACAATGTATAACAGATTCTAGTGGCAGAGATCACAGTATTCAATGATGTTTTACGATTTAACTATTAAGATTTCTGCAACAGTTCGACTCAGATACAAGGAAACCCAACCAACCTATCATCTCTGTGGCCTTTGAAAATAGTACTGGTTAGGTTAGGTTAGGTTAGGTTAAGTTAATTTTAGGTACGTTGGGTTAGGTTAGGTTAGGTTAGGTTAGGTCAGGTCTACTCTCCTACATAAAAGAAAAAGAACACGAGGCACGAAGTTTAAGAGCACAGGCGTTGATCCCTCGTCGCCCGTTAAGGAAGTGGATTAGCAGGTGGCGTGAGAACCCTTCCTCGCTGCCCGCCCACCGCCCGCAGGCTACTTTCTGCACGAACCCTCCTCGCTGGCCTTGGCTGGGAATCGTTGTCAGGGAAGAGGGCTATTGGCTACTGTCCCTACTTCACGCTCCTTCCTACTTTCCTCCTCATCCCCGATCACTTTTACTCGTTTTCCCTCCTTTCTACTAACTACTGTTTTCTGTCTTCACTTAGTTTTTCTTTCACTTTTCCTCAAGTCCATTCAATTTTCTCTTCGTTTTCTTTTTTTACTTTCCTTCTTACTCATTCCTTATTATCTTTTTTTCACTTTCCTCTTCTTAAATTTTATCTTCTACTCTCTTCCTCCTTTACTTTTTCTTTTCCCTCACTCCTTACCATCTTTTCTTCATCTTTGTCTTCATTTCATTTCCTATCATTCCATTTTCTTTCTATTTTTCGCTTTTCTTCCTCGGCCCTTATTTTTTTCTTCTTTTCTTTAACTAAATTCTCTTCTCTTTCTATCTCGTCATTCTTTTCTTTTTTTCTCCATTTTTCCTTACTTTATCAAGATTCCCTTTCCATTTCTTTATCTTAGTATTCCCTTTCCACTTTCCTTATCTTCGCCCTTTCTTTCCTATTTCCTTTCCTTTCTCTATCCTCTTTACTTAGCTTCATTTCCTCCTTTTCCTTGCCTTTAATCCCATCCACTTCCATCCCCTTATCTTTCATTCTCTTCATCTTCCTTCTATTTCCCTTTCATCCTTTACAATCTTCACACTCCTTATAATTGTCTTCATTTCGTACCAGTTCACCTTCCTGCGCCTTTCTCTCCGTTACCTGGCGTCTCTCTCCACCACAGCTCCCCAACCTCTCAATGTCCGGGCGTCTCACTGTCAACCGGTATAAAAATGAGTTCACCAAGGAAACGAACTTCACAGCACGCCAATGTCCTGCTGAAGAAACCGCTCTCTCACGAGTACATTTCCTGCACTGAGGTGTTTTATGGCCTCTGCATAAGTACGCGAGGTATAATGGACTAAATCTTCGCCTGAACAGCTCCAGGGGTTCTATTTCTCAAGCTTTGTGTTCTTTCTATCGTGAATTTTAGATATAATAGACTAAATCTTCGCCTGACAGCTCCGAGGGTTCAATTTCTCAAGTTTTGTGTTCTTTCTATCGTGAATTTTATCGTTTACTCGTATTTCTGAATCTCTGCAGTGTTTTTTCTTTATGGTATCGAGCAATACAAAGGGAAAAAGGGCAAATTGGAGTGATAGAACTTCAAAAAGAGTCTGCAGAGAGTAACGTTAAACTGTTATCAGAGAAATGTCTTGAAATTTTTGTTTTTCTTTCTTTTCCTCCTCCTACTCCTCCTCCTTCTTCTCCTCTTCTTCTTTTTCTTCTTTTATTCTTCCTCATTCCTCCTCCTCCTCCTCCTCCTCCTCCTCCTCCTCCTCCTCCTCCTCCTACTACTACTACTACTACTACTACTACTACTACTACTACTACTTCTCTTCCTCTTCAAGTTATACCCAGGAAAGAATATAGAAACAGACAAGGAATTCCACAGTTTAACAGAGTAACTACATTAAACAAAGGCCTTTGACAAATACCTATAAAAAATATATATACATAATCCTGCACAACTATCAATGTTTTCCTGTGAATAATAAGAGATGGCATGAAATTACTACCCCTCCCACCACCACCACCACTACTACCACTAACACTTATAGACTTAGCAGCAATAGCCCTCCCTCTCCCATTCTTCCTATACGTATACCACCTGTGGCTGCCTTTCTACCTGCCTACCTGCCTGCCTCTCCTCCCATCCATCTACGGCAGTAAGGCCTCTCACTCAACGCGCTTCCCTCACGCTGACGGTGCTCCCCATGCCTTGCCGCCACCACCACGAAGTATACCATTACCAACGCTACTGTATTGTTGTTGTTGTTGTTGTTGTTGTTGTTGTTGTTGAGGAGGAGGAGGAGGAGGAGGAGGAGGAGGAGGAGGAGGAGGAGGAGGAGGAGGAGGAGAAGAAGAAGAAGAAGAAAAGAAGAAAAAAAGAAGAAAAAGAAGAAGAAGAAGAAGAAGAAGAAGAAGAAGAAGAAGAAGAAGAAGAAGAAGAAGAAGAAGAAGAAGAAGAAGAAGAAGAAGAAGAAGAAGAAGAAGAAGAAGAAGAAGAAGATGATGATGATGATGAAGAAGAAAAAGACCAACAACAACAACAAAAAAACAAGGCCATCACCATCGCCATCACCATCATCAACACCAACAACAATAACAAACTTTCCATTCACAACCAACACTCATAAACAACACCACGAGTCACATTCCCATACATTCAATAAATGCTGAGGGACGCAAGGCAGGCGGCGGTGGCAGTGGCGGTAGCGGCTTCGGGGTGATACAGCGGCCGTAGATCTAAATTAATAGAGCTCCCGTGACGCAGGTAACCCAATGGCGGCCAGCAGTGGTATAATGATCGCGTCCATCCATCAGCGGCTTGTTGTCCGGTGTGAGAACCAGCCAGACACACGTGGGAGTCAGGCCGGCGTTCCTTCACCTCCAGAACGCGACCATGGGACACTGCCTAACACTGTCCACCGCCTCCTTGTATTCTTTGCCCTTTCAATCCTATCTCAGCCATTTTTTCTTAATTAAAAAATAAAAAGGCACTCACTAGTATTCTTAATCCTTTCACTGTTAACATATCTACATTTTTGTCTCGTATTCTTAACCCTTTCAGTGCTATTTGAGCCTTCTTTCCTTACTCAAAAAAGCAGTCTCTTATTCCTAACCCTTTCACTGCTACCATAATCATCTTTTCTTTGTCTCGTGTCTGTAACCCTTTCACATCTACCTGAGCCATTTTTCCTTACTCAAAAAGCACTGTATCTTATTCTTAACCCTTTCAATGCTACCTGAACCATCTTTCCTTACTCAAAAGCACTGCCTCGTGTTCTTAATCCTTTCAATGCTACCTTAACCACCTTTCCTGTCTTGTATTTCTAACCCTTTCACTGCTATTCAAACCATCCTTCCATAATCAAGAAGCACTGCCACGTATCATCAACCCTATCACTCCTATCAGAACCACCTTCCCTTCACTACTAACCTATCTGATACATCTTTAACTAGCTAATGATTTTTGAGGTCCTTGAAGGTATTCCTAATGAAGGTTTAAAGGTTCGCATTATGACACGTTTCTCTATGTATAACTGGATCTAGTGGAGGTTGTTCAGGCTTTTCATGATACAGACAAGGATTCTATATCGTTACCGTGAATATAATACCATTGAAAACCACGCTAATCATCTCTGTGGTCTTTGAAAACTAATACTTATGAGACAACAGAGAGTTTACTAGAAGCGTCATACATGGAAGAGATGAGATGTAGAAACGCTTCATTATGTGGGTCTTTCAACCTTCATTAAAAATACTTTCAAAGACCTGAAAGATAATTAGTTGTATCCTCAAGATGTCCTCGTAAATGATGAAGATTACTTATTAAACCTACAACAGAATCAAGAAAATATGCCTTAAAACCACTAATGACTTCCCGTACAGCCTGAGGATACGGGACAATGACTGCAGCTTGATCTCTTCAGCAATTGAATGAGTTGTGTATGGATTCTAAGGTTCGGAAAAGTAAATAAACACGCGGGAGATGCCATCAATTAAGAGAACAATGAAGTTTACTGCACCATAAGAGTATTCTCAAGTTGTATATAAATTTCAAGGGCGAGAGAGAAGTCACGTAGGTAAGAAAAGTAAACAACAGCACCCATCGCCAAGCAAGACACAGATTCACGTTCTCTGTAGGATAAGAGTGTTAATTTCTTGCGCATGAATTTCTAAGACATGGAGCAGAAACTAACCCATCACATACTAACCAGCAGTAACCATCGTCTGACTCACATTCCTGACACCAAAACAGTATTCCCTAAATGTATACGAATTACAAACCTCAGAAAAACTTGTAATCTCTCGAATCATACTCAGAAAACTAAACCACATTGACAATCGCCGGGGAAGACTGGTGAGTGTTGGCGTGGTGTGACCGAGGTGAGGCAGTAAGGGTCTATCTCCTTGCACACAACACGTCGACTTCTCTCTCCCTTTAAACGATAGAATACTTAACCCCTTCAATACAGGAATGGAGTTTTACCTTGAGTTTTGAGTATGACTGAACGATTTTATTTACATTATTTAGGGTCTATGGAGGTCAGAAGATTAATGGTCAGTCTTCACTATTTAAATCCCACACATGAGTTTCTGAAGCTGTATAGAATCACCACACAGTAAGCAGAATGAATATGGGAACACATCATGGTGCTGAAAGGGTTAAAACAGCAAACACTGTGGCCATAAATCTTCTGACCTGCATAGACCCTTCCTAATGTAAATAAAACGGTCTAAATCTACACAAATATCATGATGAAAAATGTGCCCCAGCATTGAAGGGGTTAAAGAATAGGTTACTTAAAAGCTTGTAATCCAGACTGACTGCCGCCACACACTCATACAATGCCAACAATCAGTCTGGATTTCGCGTCTAAATGGTGTGGATTATACTCTGTTTGAATTAGCGTGGTTAGCGTGGAGTTTAATTAATGTACATGCATGATTTTTCCCTATTTGTTTATTAATTGCAAAACAGTAACGTATGATTAATTAATGTTCTACCATGATTTTTCTATATGTCTGTATTTATTCATTGGATCACTGTAACGCATGAACGCCAAAGGGCCATATCTAGAAACGCCTTCCTCTCTCACCACGACAATCTTTCAAGTCCTCAAAGACAACTAACCCGATTTTCAAGACAGTTTCTCCTTATGATAAACTAGAAATCTTGTTAATCCATCACCAAAACCATAAAAATACCCTTAAAACATGAGTATCTTCAACTAGAGCCTTTGGAAATCTTCTGACCTCCATAGACTCTTCCTAATGTCAAGAAAATCATCAAATCACATCCAAAACTTAAGGTAGAAATGCATCCCAGTACTGAAGGGGTTAAATTAACTAGAACCATAAAAATACCCTTAGAAACACAAGTATCTTCAACTGGAGCCTCTGAAAGCAGTGATGGAGAGAGCAAAGCGTTTCAGAGCACAGACCAACAAGCGTGTATTTATAACGCTTATCTCTCTCACCACAACAGTTTTCAGAGGCCAAAGAGATGATTAGCCGAGATCTCAAGATTATTTATCCTATTAATAATGTACAAGTCATGTTATTATGTCATTTAAATCGTCAAAACACTCGTAAAAAACCGCGTTACTTCTGTGAGAGCCTTTTGAAATAGTGGGAGTGCGGCGCAGAGGTGAGAATACCAGCTCTGAAATCTACCGCGATAAATAACATGAGCTGCCTGATGACCACTGCCACAAATTAACCCCCCACTAATCCCTTACACGTTCCCTGCACTGGCGGTCGTACATACTGCTTTTTAGCGTATAATGGAGGATTATACGTTATTTCCGGGACTATTATGACTAGCTATTTCGATTTTACTTAGCTATGATTTATTGAGGCGCGAATGTTATGCAAATTATCAGTGTCTGTGTTGGTTGTTAGTTTGGTGTGTGTGTGTGTGTGTGTGTGTGTGTGTGTGTGTGTGTGTGTGTGTGTGTGTGTGTGTGTGTGTGTGTGTGTGTGTGTGTGTGTGTGTGTGTGTGTGTGTGTGAAATTACAATTGGTGGTTGTTGTTTATTTCTCTGTCTGTGTGTCTGTCTGTCTTTCTATATATCTGGCTATGCCTCAGTTAGTTTATCCTTTGTGTGTGTATCTATTTTATCTACCTGCCTATCTATCTAACAGTTTATTCATCTACCTATCTGCTTGACAATCTATTTATATACCTGTCCTATCTCTCTATCTATTGTCCATCTATCTATACATTCATCGATTTATCTATCTGTGTATCTACCTTTCTATATATCTATCCTATCTATTTACTAATCCATTTATCTATCTACTTGCCAGTCACACTCATCACCAAGCTATCTATCTATCTATGCGTTCATCAGTCTATCAGTAAAATACTCTAAAATCTCCAGTATTCAACGTTTTCCTCTGGCAAATGAAGAGAGAGAGAGAGAGAGAGAGAGAGAGAGAGAGAGAGAGAGAGAGAGAGAGAGAGAGAGAGAGAGAGAGAGAGAGAGAGATGCACATTCGTAATTCATGTTTATTTAATTAAAGACTGTTTATTGTAATTTGCGTCACAAACACTTTAGTTGGCAATAAAAAAAACGTGAACCAGAACCTGAATCTTTGAGTAACGCTATGCTGCACTGACACCATTAACCCCTTCAATACTGGAACGCATTTGTATCTTGAGTTTTGGGTGTGATTAGACCATTTTAGTGACATTAGGAAGGGTCTATGGAGGTCAGAAGATTAATGGCCACAGTCTTCACTATTTTAATCACTACATGAGTTTCTGAAGCTGTATAAAAACACCAAATAGTAAGCAGAATGAATATGGAAACACGTCCTGGCACTGTTTAGATTCATCGCCTCCCTGTTCTCGGGTCAACATGCTTCTAGTGGCGCACGGTTGTCAGGGAGTGATCAGCGTTGTGGTGTGGTGGCGGCTCCGGGACACTTCTACCCAGCACCGACGCGAGGCAACACCGTGAGGGATTAGTTTGCTGCACTCACTCCTCAGAAATGCGGCCAAAGTCACGCCTCTCGTCCATCTTTCACTCCAGTTGCAAACACCGTCATGGGGACTCCTCTTATGGCTCTCTCTCTCTCTCTCTCTCTCTCTCTCTCTCTCTCTTACACAATACAAACTTCATCTTTCATGGCTCGTCTCTCTCTCTCTCTCTCTCTCTCTCTCTCTCTCTCTCTCTCTCTCTCTCTCTCTCTCTCTCTCATAGAAAACAAAGTTATTTATACTCAATGACACCGATAGGTAAGATCGTAGAGGGACGGTGAAGCCATAACATTATTCTCTCTCTCTCTCTCTCTCTCTCTCTCTCTCTCTCTCTCTCTCTCTCTCTCTCTCTCTCTCTCTCTCTCTCACTACTCCTATTCTTCAATCACAACCACATTTAAAGAAATACATCAAACTGCAAGTAATTAAATTTAGCACTAATGAGTAATAAATTAAAAGAGGGGTGTGTTTCACTGTTTGATCTGCTGCAGTCTCTGACGAGACAGCCAGACGTTACCCTACGGAACGAGCTCAGAGCTCATTATTTCCGATCTTCGGATAGGCCTGAGACTAGGCACACACCACACACCGGGACAACAAGGTCACAACTCCTCGATTTACATCCCGTACCTACTCACTGCTAGGTGAACAGGGGCTACACGTGAAAGGAGACACACCCAAATATCTCCACCCGGCCGGGGAATCGAACCCCGGTCCTCTGGCTTGTGAAGCCAGCGCTCTAACCACTGAGCTACCGTGTGTGTGTGTGTGTGTGTGTGTGTGTGTGTGTGTGTGTGTGTGTGTGTGTGTGTGTGTGTGTGTGTGTGTGTGTGTGTGTGTGTGTGTGTGTGTGTGTGTTTATTCAACGTCATGAATGAGTCACTAATACTTTACTTCCACAATACGGGTTCAGAGAGTGGTCGGGGCGGTAATGGATCAAAGGAACCGAGTCTTATTGACCTGCACCGCGCCGTCACTAGGATGGGAAAGCTCTTCATTATACTGGACTGGAATTTCTCTCTCGCCCACCACGATGCAAGCCACACTAAACATGCCACACACACACACACACACACACACACACACACACACACACACACACACACACACTCCTACCCTTCCCGGCTCGCCACTCACCATCCACCACTCACCAGTCACCAAGATATAACGTTACAAGATCTTATTTCGTTTGTTCCTGTATTACTGTACAGTGTATCCACGTTTCTTTGCCTTTAGAGTACTTTGTTACGGCTGTCACTGGTATATATTTATTTAATGCATCTAAACACCTTCTACAGTCTTCATTTTCTCTTTCCTCCTCCTTCATACGTTCTGCTTAAACCACCTACCTGAAACACTTCCCCGCTGCACCGTCACTACTTTTCAAATGGCTCTAATTGAAGTGACACGGGTTTTAAGGATGTTTCTGTAATTCTAGTGTCATGTTACTAAGGTTTCTGCATTACCAACAGGAAAAATACTCTTTAGAGCTCGCTTAATCGTCTCTGTGGCCTAGAAAACTGTCGTGGTTAGAGCAAAGCGCTTCTGAATACAAGCGTTAGTCTACATACATCACTTCATTCGCCTTATGTTCCTCTTACATCAAACACCCCACACAATCATTTCCTCACACTTCCTCACACTCTACACCCACACCTGCAACAGTCCCGCTCCTAATTTTTATTACACACTTGCTCTCCTCCCCTGCAACACTACTTATCTTTTCATATCCGCATCCCACTCGCAATCATTCCCCCGACACAAGCAAGGATACTCTACACCACCACCACTACCACTACCACCACCACCACTACCACTACCACCCATCACACGAGCTCTCTCTCTTACAGCACCTGGCAAGTTCAAGTTCACAGCCCCGTTGGAAGCCGCTCTGACGAAGGAAGCCCTACACACACACACACACACACACACACACACGGACAATAACATCCAGCCCACCACTCAGATGTGCTGCTCTACCTCTGGGTGTGTGTGTGTGTGTGTGTGTGTGTGTGTGTGTGTGTGTGTTCGAATGAGCACCTTAAATGTTTTCGTATCTGTTCGGTTTAGTGAATTCGAAATGCTACGATGCTCTCTCTCTCTCTCTCTCTCTCTCTCTCTCTCTCTCTCTCTCTCTCTCTCTCTCTCTCTCAGAAGAAGAATAAAAAAAGTGGAAGAGTTTTGTGAGTGTTTTTGGTTTATTTTTAACGCTGGCAGGAAGAAAAAAATGAATAGCATTATGACAAACACTATCTTCAGTTATTTCCAGCGAGAGAAAGAGAGAGAGAGAGAGAGAGAGAGAGAAACTTACATAACCATATCACATAAACACACACCACATTCACACAAAATAAAAAAAAAGTAACACACACCGTAGATAAACACACAAACAGACTGACAGGCAGATTGACAGCCAGGTAAATGTATAGAGAGAGCGAGGAAGACAAGAGTGACTGGCGGGTAGATTAAGAGATGACTGACGGGTCCCATGATGCTGCGTGACGAGGGAACCAAACCCATCCGTGATAAAATGACTCCCTATAAGTACACAAGATTAAAACTTCTAACCGTGCTACAGCCAGACAGAGATACACAATGAGAACTAATGTATTTAACCCTTTCAGTGTTATTTTGGGTTACTATTTATTTGGCGATTTGATACAGCTTCAGAAACTCATGTGGGGATTTAAATACTGAAGACTCTGGCCATTAATTTTATTGACCCCCATAGACCCTTCCTAATGTCAATAAAATCGTCTCATCATACCCAAAAAATCATGGTAAAAAATGCGTCTCAGTACTGAAGAGTTAAATGTGATTCTATTTTTTTCAAGTAGAAGGAGAAATGCGGCAAAGGACAACAAAATCTACTAAACAAAAAAATGCCCACTTTGATGCCATTCCCCGAGCAGATCCGAGAGAGTTGGCCAAAAGAATGGGATAGATATCTTGAAACCTCTCCTTCTTAAATGAGTTCAGGTCACAGGAAGAACAGAAGGAGGGGTGAAGTAAGGCTTATAAGGGAAGCTGGGATAGACGGACAGCTGATTGAGATTCAGCGAAGGTTTGAAGAAATTTGATGACAGTGTTTCATGCAGTTCAATCAAAGAAAACTAGACGGAGGGAAGAAATAAGGTTTAGCGGAAATCCCTGACCGATTGAAATTTTAAGGAAAGTATTTATCTTGAAGTAAATTAACACAGCCTGGTAATTATGTATCAGGAAATGCAAATAGAAAACTAGATGGAGGGAAGACATAAAGTTTAGCGGGAAGCCTTGACAGATTGAGATTAGTGAAGAAAGTTTTAAGAAAGTATTTATGTAGAAGTAAAATAACAGAGCTTCGTAATTATGTATCGGGAAATGCAAATAGAAAACTAGATGGAGGGAAGAAATACGGTTAAGAGAGATTGAGATTACTGAATAAAGTTGAAATTTTAAGAAAAGTATTTATCTCGAAGTAAATTAAACAGAACGTGGTAATTATGTTCACAAGCCACAACAGCACAAGGCAATTAAACACACAATACTGCATCCTGGTTAATAACGAAGCATTTTAAAACACATATAGCTTTAATACAACCATTCCTAGTCTGTGTTCAAAGTTTAATTATTTCAGCGCCATGTTATTAAAAGTTCCTGAGCTGGTAATGAATCCATAAGCACGAAGGACGATGGCGGGAAGTCAGCCACTTATCGCACCAACAGCTGTGTCCTCAACTGGCGAAATGAACACTGAATACTTGCTCTTCCTCTTTCAGAATGTCCACTTCGAAGATAATCAGATGCGCTAAGAGGAAAAAACAAACCTAAAAAGAATTTTAAAAAAATCCATATAAAAGATGTTTCCTGCGAGTTAGACTAAACTTCATGCTTGTAAAGACCAATTATGTTTGTTATTGTTATTTTCAGATAATTAGTGTACAATATTGATACAAAAAAAGTCCATATATCAAGGTATTTCCTGCAAACTAGACTTAAATTGAAGCTCCAAAAACTAATTATGTTTGTTATTGTTATTTTCAGATAATCAAGTGTAAACAAATGAAAGAGTCCAGAAAATTTCAAGTGTAAACAAATTTCAAAAAGTCCATAATAACAAGGCATTTCCTACAAACTATACTAAACTTCAAGCTTCTACGGACCAATTATGCTCGTTATTGCCTATTTTCAGACTATCAATTGTAAACAAATGAAAAAATCGATAAAAAATATATATATTTCCCGCGAATTAAACTGAACTTGAAGCTTCTGAAAACCAATTATGTTTGTTATTGCTTATTTTCAAATCATTAAGTGTAAACAAAAGAAGAAAAATTTCCACATGAAAGGAATTCTCAACAAACAATACTAAACTTGAAGCTCACAAAACCAAACATGTTCTTTATTACTTATTTTCAAACTATCAAGTGTAAACAAAGAAGCGAATAAATCATGAGCAGAATATCTACATAACGGGCTTAGTGAGAGTTAAAGAGCCAACTCCTTTGCTTATAAGAGCCAACGATGCCTCTTAAACGCCGCCACAACGCCTCCTTTCACGCCTCACGCAGGTGGCTCGCGAGGGTCTGCGCCCATAAAACAGATCCAATGACAGGAGTTAGCAATACTAATACACTTATATCCTTCCACGCCTGCCTGCTCTTGTGTGCCTGCCTGACTACACCGCTGGCCCTCCCAGACACACACACACACACACACACACACACACACACACACACACACACACACACACACACAATGGTATAACATATTTACCGATTTTAACGAGAGAGAGAGAGAGAGAGAGAGAGAGAGAGAGAGAGAGAGAGAGAGAGAGAGAGAGAGAGAGAGAGAGAGAGAGAGAGAGAGAGAAAATAATCATAAACATCATAATTTATACATGACATTTATCCCAAAACCCCCCAAAAAACACATTTCCCATTCAATTCATCCCCATAGCATTTTTTTCCCAGCATTCCACATCACCACCACCACACGAAGCAAATATTTTTTTCTTAAGGTTTGGTTAAATGAAGTTCGGTCAAGTTAGGTTAGGTTCAGTTAAAGTTAGGTTAAGTCTCCTTGTGTCCTCACCACAGCCACGGCGGGCGAGGTGATCAGCAGGTCCTTGGGCAACACGAGGAAGTGAGCGACAATGGTGAATATGTACCAGCACACCCACCTCCAACCCAACCACCCCACCACACTTGTCCCATACAGAGGCACTCACGGGAGCTCACATCCACAGCTGCCTCCACCACCAGCACCAGCACCAGCACCACCATCTCCTCACAAGTACCTGGAATAGAGAGAAGACATATGATTACAATGTATGCCAAGGTGTTAGTAAGTTACCTAATGAAAAACAGTAATAGAGTATCTTTACATTACCAGGATTTCAACAGATGGATTTTCAAGGATGCATTTTAAAAGGAGCTAGTCTTGTTATTTGACCTTTTTTAATATGTAATGTAGTGTTGAATTATTTGCATGTGTTTCTTATTTGTTGTGAAGATTTAATATAGAGTTATTGTATTTTGAATCAGAATATAGTTAATTGTGCTGTATTTATTGAGGAGAAGAGTAAGAAGCTATTTGTACAGCTTTTAATATAGTTCTTGTAATTTAGACTGGAAAAAAAAGTCTATATATTGAGGAGAAGAGTAAGTAGCTATCTAGATTAATAAAACTATACATCTACTTAATTTATATATTGTATGGTCATAAAAGTCTGTTGTTTTCAATTTTTCATCCTATGTATTGTGTTAATTAATTCTTTATATATGTCTCTTATTTGTTTTGAAGATTTAAATACATATTTCTTGTAACTGGGGCAGGTAAATAGTGTATTGTGTAGTATATATTAACCCCTTCAGTACTGGGACGCATTTCTATCTTGAGATTTGGCGTGATTACATGATTTTATTGACATATGGAGGTCAGAAGATTAATGGCCACAGTCTTCACTATTTTAATACCCCACATAAGTCTCTAAAACCACCAAATAGTAAGCAAAATGAATATGAAAACGCATCTTGGTATTGAAGGGCTTAACCAGAAAACTTAGTAAATATCTTGGTTAATAAAAACTATCTATCTACCTATTCTGTATGGAGATAAAAGCTATAGGCCTAATTTATTTTATCTATTTATTCAGGTCTCATTTTTTTAATCTATTCATTTCGACACATACTTTCACTTTCCCCGATATTCTTCACGTGAAAAAGCAACGAGACTTTTGTTTGAGAAGTACGAGTAAGTTTCCCTCCCATGCGCGCCTCTCTTTCTTACCCATCCATTCTTTTAACTACCTCACGCGATGGAACGAAAGCACCACACACGCACACACACACACACCAAGAGAAAACTTTAAGATACACACGTTTATCGCAATTATAAGAGAGAGAAATAGAGGAATAAAAACACTCGCATCCATTAACTCGCCAAAAAAAGGAAAGGGAGAAAAGAAAAGGAAAAAATAGCAGCGGTGTGTTGTGCGGTCAGGCTGGTTAGTAAATAGAAGGAGCAAGACACATTACCTGCTTGATGAGAGCGTTTGTCTTTGCCACACTAGAAAGCCCAGGGTGAAGGAAGACGCTGGGAATGAAGAAGACTTGCAATGAAAATGTAACACGAATAGACAGTCCAGAGTGAAGGAAGACGCTGGGAATGAAGACTAGCAATGAGAATGTAACAGGTGGAAAAGGAGAAAGCTGGCGACTGATGTGCTTTACTAAATTCTCCCCTCCTCTCTCTCCTTCCCCCATCCCGAGTCATTATTCTTCCTGTTATGCTCTGTTTCTTTATTCCTTTTTCTTTCCTTTCATTTCTCTTTTTATCTTATTCCTCAATGAGTCAAACCCTAGCATATGTTCTACTCTATACATTCATTGCCCCTTTATTCCTCACCACAATGAGTAAAAATCTAGCTTGTGTTCTCTATACAGCACAGTACAGCACGTGAGTATCATCTAACCTCTTCAATATTGGGACATCTTTTTACCTTGAGATTTGTGTACGATTAGACCATTTTATTTATACGAAGGATCCATGGAGGTATAGAAGATTATTGGCCACAGTCTTCACTATTCTAATCCCACACATATAAGTTTCTGAAGCTGTATAAAACCACCAAATAATAACCAGAATGAATATGGAAACGCGTCATGATACCCAAGAGGTTAAGAAAGAGATAGGAAGGAATTGGTTCTCAAATAATGTGGTATATGAATGGAAGAGACTCAGTAGTTAAATCATTAGTGTAAAATCATTAGGGAGCATTTAAAAGAAGACTAGACAGATATATACATGGAGATAGGTGGAAATATGAAGATTAGACAGATATATAGATGGAGATGATACTTTCCCAAATAGGTATATGAATGGAAGAAACTCATTAGTCACATTGTTAGTGTAAAGTCATAAGGGAGCGTTGAAGAGAAAAGAATGATAGGTAGAAATAGGAAGGTATTTTTCATAAAGGGTTTACCACGTGTAGACCTGATGACTTCTTGCAGCTTCCCTTAATTTCTTACGTTCTTGTGTAATACCAAACTTGATAGACTCGTATGGTTTACTTGCACTAATCCAAACCAAAGCATACCGCATTATGTTACAGCTGTGTTTGTATTAGGAGAATAATTTAAGGCTTAAGGGAAAAACTATAATTCAATATTAAGACATTTTTAATCATTATTCATTTGGCGGTATGATTAGATAATATTTGCATTAGGAATGGTCTATGGAGGACATAAGAATAATGGCCACAGTTTTCGCTATTTCGATACCCCACATAAATTTCTGAAGCTGTATAAAATTTCCAAATAGTAAATACAGTGAATATGGAAAGCGTCATGGTACTCAAGGGGTTAAGAGAACATAGAGATGGATATAGAACAAGTCACCAAGAAGGAGGACTAAATCAACATGGTGTACTAAATAGGTTCCGTAATTCAACAAGGAAAGGGAGACGTATAGAGACAGACGGAGGAGACGTACAGAGACAGACGGAGAAGGAAACACACAGAGATTCACAGACGCAGGAGACATACAGACTTACAGACGGAGTGGCGTGTAAGGGTGAGGAGAAAGAACATGTGGTCCACAGCGGCAGACAGGCGAAGGGCGGGCAAGGGCGAGATATGGGTGCATGACTGGATAAAGTGAGGAAGCAGACAGACAGACCACACCCACTCACTAATACCATCCCCTCACACACACTCACACACTCACACAGACACACACACACACACACACACAAGCAGTAAGCAGGACAGACAGACAGGAGTATTAACTGACAGACAAGCATCAGGAAAGAAAAACATGCTGAAAGACATACAGACACACACAAACACACAGACATACAAAGACACAGACAGATATACAAACAGAGAAACAGACAGCAAGAGGTATTAGTCTCTCTCTCTCTCTCTCTCTCTCTCTCTCTCTCTCTCTCTCTCTCTGCGGACAATCAGACCCACTCTAAGGATTCATTAGGGCGTGCTGGTCCCCTGAAGGAGGCTCTCTCTCTCTCTCTCTCTCTCTCTCTCTCTCTCTCTCTCTCTCTCTCTCCTTCTGGCCATCCCTTTAGTCTATACTGGTCTTCCAATATTTTTCCTCTCTCTCTCTCTCTCTCTCTCTCTCTCTCTCTCTCTCTCTCTCTCTCTCTCTCTCTCTCTCTCTCTCTCTCTCTCTCTCTCTCTCTCTCTCTCTCTCTCTCTCTCTCTCACGTTCTTTACCTTCCCTGCTCTCCTTCACACGCCTGTTAAACTTACTTGCTTTCTTATCCTCCCAAAATGCGCATAAACTCCATAATTTTCTTCTCTCTCTCTCTCTCTCTCTCTCTCTCTCTCTCTCTCTCTCTCTCTCTCTCTCTCTCTCTCTCTCTCTCTCTCTGCACGTACAATACAAGGAAATATAGCTCAGGTTTTACTCTCTTCTCTTAACTGTTTTACCAGCCAATTGCTTTTTCTTCCCTCCAACCTTCCCCCCTCCTTCCTTCCTTCCTCTCCCTGTTTCACCTCCACGCACTCACTCCTTCCTCTTTCCTCCTTCTCACACCCCACAGCATAAATCACTTGCTTCCTACACTTCCTCCTTCACCCTATATAGACTAAACACGCGTACACACTCCTAGTTCCTACCCTTCCTACACTTCACTGCTACACTGCCAAGCTTCCTCCCATCCTACAGTACCTCCTTCACCACCTCCTTCGTCTCAGATTCAACAGTGAACTCCATACAAAGGGAATTCTTCTGGTTATGTAGTGTAATCAAGTCGAGGTTCTACTAGTAGTGGTGGTGGTTGAACTGGACTCATACCTTCAACTGAACGAGGTATCGAGTTTAACTGAACGTGACTAAGGATATTGCGGAGAGAATCGTACGTTGACTCTGTGTGTGTGTGTGTGTGTGTGTGTGTGTGTGTGTGTGTGTGTGTGTGTGTGTGTGTGTGTGTGTGTGTGTGTGTGTGTGGACGCTTGCTTTCAGATACATAAGTGCCGTGAATCGCAGGCTAAAAAAAGAGGCGGCGTCACTGTCAGATGCAGCCTGTGGTGGTTAATGTGCTTTGTGTTTTGGAAAGCGAGGCGCGTGTTTGGGGAGAGTGAAATGTGTGTTCCGTGTGTTAGTGCATAATGCTCCACAACACGTCAATCCTGTGTGTGTGTGTGTGTGTGTGTGTGTGTGTGTGTGTGTGTGTGTGTGTGTGTGTGTGTGTGTGTGTGTGTGTGTGTGTGTGTGTGTGTGTGATGTACAGACCCACACACTAAGACACAAGGATAGGAAAACAACCAATCAACCAAGCAAAACTAAGAAAATATACTAATGAAAAGAATATGAAAACTAAAACTTACCAACTCCATGTTAAATTGCTCCAAATTACAAAACTTTCCCCTTAAACCACTTCAAAACTGGGACGCATTCTTACCTTGAGATTTGTGTACGATTAAACCATTCTATTGACATTACGAAGGATCTATCGAGGTCAGAAGACTAATGACCAGAATCTTCACTATTTTAACCCCCAACATGAGTTTCTAAAGCTGTCTAAAACCACCAAATAGTAAAAAGAATGAATATGGAAACGCGTCATGGTACTGAAAGGGGATAAGCCTTCCCACACATCACCTCACCTTTCTGTCCATCACCCGATTGTCTAGATAACGAGAAGGCGACGAGTCATCAAGGACACTGAACTCATTGACCGACAGAATGACTCCCTTCACCGGACAGCGAGGAGGAAATGGATTACAGACACGGGAGGAGGAATGACAGGCCGAGAATAGCAGGGCTGGAGTAGAGTGGGGCGCCCGTGCAGTGCAATCACCTCTTCTTCTGAAATTGCATACTTTCCACGTACATGATGGTATGTATTATGCCGGGGACGTGTCATCTGCACTTCCCCTCGCTGTTTCAGGCAATAACATATTTCTTAACGGGATCTTTGGACACGTGGATATGGTGAAATGGAGGAGCATAAGAGGCACTGGCTATCGGCTCGCATTGCACTGCCTGGTAACGAGTGTGTGTAGATTATAGTGTCATGTGCCATTAGCCTGTTAATGTGGTACGTGTTACTTCATTTCTGTATCTTGTTTGATTTCTCTGAGTTGAAATGTAACGACAGGGATTTAAAGGTTTGTATTCCTCTATCATTCACTTATTTTACTGTCAGTGTGTCTGCATCACAGTATTTTATTTAGTGTTAGAATGAAGGCAGCTGAAGGGTTACGTGATTATTTAAGATTCTCTCTCTCTCTCTCTCTCTCTCTCTCTCTCTCTCTCTCTCTCTCTCTCTCTCTCTCTCTCGGTGATGGAAATTATTCGTAGATAGATAAACAAACAAATATATTGAAAAGTACAAGATAAATACATATTATCTTTCGGTATGTAAATATTTGCTCAAACGCTAAAGAAAGTCTGTGTTATTCTGATTACTGCCGTGCCAATTCTTCCAGTGTGACATGTACTACGAGTGTGCTGCCCAAGAATTATATACAACAGTAGTATGTGTTTCCTATTACGACCTTAGACTTTAAATGTCTTGATGAAAAGTCTGTTATTCTAATTACTGCCTTGCTAACTCCAATGTGGCATGTACTACGAGTCTGTTGCCCAAGAATTATATATAGCTAACAATAGTATGTGCTTCCTATCACGACATTAGATCCTTTTAAATGTCTGGATGATTCATTTGAGGCCCTGTGTACTTGTTGGCCGAGTGTCTGCCCTCCCTCTCTCCCTCTCTCCCTCCACCTGACAACATCCCCATCGCCCACACAGAGATTAGTTATCTATCATTGAAGTGTCTGATTCACTATTAAACATCGTATCATCACCCTACATGTTCTGTCCTGACGTCGCTCAAGTGTTCTGTATCAATGACTTGACCATTTAAAAAGGGAGGTTTCAAGACATTTATACCTTTTTTTACAGCTAGCTCTCTCTCGAACCTGCATGAGACCTGGCATCTAAGTGGGCCATTTTTTCTTTTATTTTTTCGTTTTCTGTTTCCCTTGGCCAGTTCTTTTTCCTCTTACATTAAAAAATACTCACAGTGCTTTAAATTCAGACGAAAACTTGGGTTAGTAAGCAGATCCATCTACATAAACCTCTATTTGAGCTCAACAGTGCGCTCTCTCTCTCTCTCTCTCTCTCTCTCTCTCTCTCTCTCTCTCTCTCTCTCTCTCTCTCTCTCTAATAATGATCCTTTTTTCTCTCTCTTCCTTCTGTTCTCGACTTTTTTTCCACCCTTACACAACTCCACCTTCTCGTCCACCACCACCTCGTCCTCCTCCTCCCAGCACGTAGCCTGTCCTAAGATGAGAAACACTAAGAGAACCCAACAAAATCCCAGCCAATTATCGTTTTCTTTATTAGCTTCTCTTGTATCAACGGAGCAGCGGCGGGTATCAGCTTCCTTATCGAGTGTCTACAAGATGACGATGCTGATAGTAACGATGATGGCATGGTTGGCTGAGTCACCCCTGAGATAAGATCAAAACTTCCAGATGCCTTCCCTTCCTCCCTCACTATCCTGTCTTTTCTTTATTCTCTCCTCTCTCTCTCTTTACCCAATCGATGTAATGAATGAGTATTATTATTTTTACGAACCGCGTGTCACTGTGAGTCACCGTTTTGAAGGTAATGGTAATGGAAGTGACGGTGGTAATGGTTATAGTTACGATTGATGGATAAAAGAAAATAAATGGATGTGTGTGAGTGTTTATATGTAAATTGATCAGGGATGAAGATAAAGAGAATGAGAGATGGAAGGAAATCAGTCACACTCACACACACATGAGAGAGAGAGAGAGAGAGAGAGAGAGAGAGAGAGAGAGAGAGAGAGAGAGAGAGAGAGAGAGAGAGAGAGAGAGAGAACTAATTAATAAACACACAAGCAATAAAACTGATGAACATAAACAAAGACTACACAGAAAAGACACTGCCAACGTATTACAGAAGCCAAACATCACCACCACATCACCATCACATCACCACCCTCTCATACCCTCCACCACGCCTACCACACCCCCAGCCGCAGCCACACCACGGTCTGACTAGCCTCTCTGTTCCCGCTGACAGGCACATCACGCCCTGCCGAGACTTGTTGTGCATGACAGGAAGCACGAGACAACAACCCTGGCCGCCGTCCCTTCTACTGGTGCCAACACTCCGCCCACCAACGAACAGGTCTGCACAGGTAATTGCTCAATATAGATCGTGTTGCCGTCCCTCACTGCTTATTCTCCGTAGCAGCCATGAAAGACACGGCAGAACGTTAGGTAAAGAATGTTCGCGTGGTGATGGATGGTGTGTGTTACGAGTGGCTGTTTTTTCAAGGCCCACAGAGATGATTAGCTAGGTTTTCAAGAGTGTTTCTCCAGTTCATAATGTAGGAATCATGTCACTCTGCCCCTTAAACCGTAAAAACACCTTAAAAAAAACTCATGTCAATTTAAATAAAGCCTTTTGAAATAGTGAAGGTGAACCGCAGTGGTCCGTATTTTCAAACACTTCTGTGCTTCATCTCTATTTTACACTAACACGAAATCTTTTAACATGTCTTTACGGTTCAAGAGGCAGAAATCTTTTAACATGTCTTTACGGTTCAAGAGGCAGAGTGACATGAGTTTTACATTATTAACTGGAGAAACACTCTTGAAAACCCCACTGATCATCTCTGTGGCTTTGGAAAATAGTGATGGTGAGAAAGCAAAGCGTTTCTGAATACATGGCCTGGCTCGCTACGTCCCCATCTCCCTTACAACATACATACCCTGTCGCCTCTCTCTCTGTCTTCCCTCCTCTCTCACTGCTACCTAGCCACCCTGGTCTATATATAATCAGCCGCAGTAAGAGTGGCACATGCTTCAGCTTCTCTCCTTTTTTCACTTAGCTTGATGCATGGAGCTGTGAGCCAGACAGAGTAAGTGCCAGAAACAAGAACGAAGAGGCACAGCGAGGTTCATTATAAAGCCATACACGGATATCAAACTTTTTTTTTCAACTTGTGCATGAAAATATCAGCCAAAATGGAGTAATAGGAAAGAGTAGCACCCGTAATCATAAAACGCCTTACACTCTCAACACGACAGTTTTCCAGGACCACGATTAGTAGTGCTTCACATGCATAACTCATAAATTTGTTGATTTGAAGGATTTTAAAAGACGCCATATTCATACAACGCTAGAACTTTCGTGAATGAGATTGAATATACTGGAAAAAATATATAACTCTCTTAAGTAAACGACAAAAAGAAACAAGACATTTCCTGAACCGAAAACCACAAGAAATAATCAAGACATGGACTGGAAAGGTAGTGGCTATGAAAATAAATGCAAACCAATGCAAAATAAAACAAACCATCGTCTTAATTCCTTCAGTACTGGGACGTTTTTTTGACTGCGTTTGGGTACAATTATACGATTTTATTTATAATGTCAACTGTCTATGGAGATCAGAAGAATAATGGCCAGAGTCTTCACTATTTCAACCCCCCACATAAGTTTCTGAAGCTGTACAAAACTGTCAATTAGCGAGCAGTATGAATATGGAAACGCGTCGTGGTACTGAAGAGGTTAAGTAACAAGCAAATGGAAGACAACTCAGAGGAGACGCACTGTACTGTAAATGACTGATAAACAGCACACCTTATCTCCAAACACACTCATCTTATCACACCCCAATCAGTACCTAGGTGGTGGTAGTGGTGGGAGAACACACACTCCCTTACTGCCTTACCAACACCTCCCAGTACCCACCTGATGCTTCCCTGCGACTCCCTCCTCCCCTCCCACCCCTATGCAACCTGACGCTGACCCCGAGACGCCAAGCAGTGGCCGGTGACAGGAAGGTTTGATGGTTCAATGCAACACACCCACAGCCACCACTACCACCCCCACTACTACCATTTCTATCATCTGGCAGCTCATGTGTTCAGCCCGCCGCCCTAAACATGTGCTTCTCGTTATGCTTGGAGGAGCCTCGACCCCCACGCCACCTCCATGCCACCCCACGCCACAACCCTTTCCTCCACCTCACTTACTCATCTTCATTTCATGCGACTCTTTTGCCTTTCATGGTCTCTACTCACCTCATAAGTGCATCCTCTTCCTCCTCCTCTTCTTCCTCCTCCTCCTCCTCCTCCTCCTTCTTACAGGTGTGTGAAAGGAGGGGACCACTCAAATACTCTAATATCAGACAGATGAAGAGAGACACGAGTGAAGGAGAGAGAGAGGAAAGGAGACAAGGTTTATGATGACAGATGAGGAAGGAAGTGATGGTGATGGATGGAGGAAAGCAAGAGGGCGAGGGCGAGGGCGCAGGACGAGGTGGAAGGAAGCATGATCTCACTCCCGAAGATGGCTAGGGGAGAGGGCGGAAGAGGCGAGGTGAGGGAGCAGGAAGCCTTGTAAGGGGGATGACAGCTGCGACACTGATGATGCGACACAAGCCCTTACCTTCCTTCCTTCCTTCCACTACCTTACCTCACCTTTTTCCCGCCACTTCTCTATAACCACGTGACTTTTCCTTCATCTCTATACAAGGAGGTTCATTTTAACGTTAGTATTGGAACAGTGGCTTATCTTAAACTGATTTGGTATTTAGTTAACAGTTCGACTTCAAAAACTATAGAGTGGTTTTAAGTAATGATGCTTTTAATCTCTCTCTCTCTCTCTCTCTCTCTCTCTCTCTCTCTCTCTCTCTCTCTCTCTCTCTCTCTCTCACACACACAAAAAAAAAAAAAAAACGCTGCATCTCAATTCTCACAACAGCCGTCGGATCTAAAAATACCTACACGCTGTTCTGTCCAGTGCACCGCAGAGATCCACGCCACGAAAAACTCAGCGGCCAGTACGAATCTATTGGCGAGAACCACAGACCACCTTCGCCCTCACAGCCAAAGTACACAGTCGCAGCGGCTTCTCACAGTAAACACTCGCTAAACACTCGCACGAAGAACACAAGACCTTACTGAACGACACAAGGACGTTAATAGAAAGATGCACTTGATTATAATGAATGCTGTACAGGTAATCGCTCATAAAGATTAGCAAAACATCAGGTGTGCTAATAATTAAATAGGAATTAGACTATCTAGGGTAAGTTTTATACAAGACAGCATACAAAAGAAAATATGACGAGAGAGAGAGAGAGAGAGAGAGAGAGAGAGAGAGAGAGAGAGAGAGAGAGAGGTCGTTCATTCCACTTATTTCGTCAGCCATTCAAGCAAAACACTCGCGATGCTGGTTAACGATGGAAAAAACTAGAGAGAGAGAGAGAGAGAGAGAGAGAATTAGCTATCATACTCACAACATACCTCATCGCGTGCGCCATTCCCCACCACTGCAAATAACAACTCTCCCCTCACCAATGTCACGTCTATCACCCTTTCACTGGCCAATCTCACACATTGCTGTAGTAAAGGCGCTATAAACCCAAAATACCTGCACCTAATGGCTATTTCATCCCTATTTCCCTCTACTCAAAATATCCTCGTAGCTAAACCCACTATTCATGATCCTTTTTTCGATGCAAGAGGGGAAGCTAGCCAGGGAGAACAGAAGGTTTAAAAAAAAGGCCCCACTTGAATGCCAGTTCCCTAAAAGGTTAGTAGAGTTAGCCAAAAGTCTAGGGCAAATGTCTTGAAACCTCCCTCGTAAGTGAAGTCAAGTCGTAGGAAGATACAGAAGGAGGCAGGGAGTTCCAGAGTTCACCAGAGAAAGGTATGAATGAGTGAGAGTACTGGTTAGCTCTTGCATTAGGGAGTTGGACAGAATTGAGGTGAGAGGAAGAAGAAAGCCTTACCCCTATCCATGCTGTCTCTATTATTCTTATTTTTTCACTATTCTTTCGCGAATTTTTATACGGAAAGGAGAGAGAGAGAGAGCTAGAATTGGTAAAGGAGGTTAGTCAAGTTTTATCAACCCAACGTGAAAGGAGGAAAAGAGAGAAAGGCGAGGAAAAGTCTTTATCTTGTATCCGCTTGTGTGTTCAACGATAAGTAGTAGTAGTAGTAGTAGTAGTAGTAGTAGTAGTAGTAGTAGTAGTAGTAGTAGTAGTAGTAGTAGTAGTAGTAGTAGTAGTAGTAGTAGTAGTAGTAACAGCAGCAGCAGCAGCCACAGAGTGCAGCCTATATATAATTTATCTGACATTATGAGTGAACACGTCATGAGATCACTGCAATACATCTTTCACGATCATTATCCGGCAGTAAAATCTCTCTCTCTCTCTCTCTCTCTCTCTCTCTCTCTCTCTCTCTCTCTCTCTCTCATACACGTGGTCCGTCACGGCGTGCAGCGAGGCAGGAGATAGCATGCAGCCAACCAGCCGCCGCGAGGAAGGCTGTCGGTGCTCCAAGGTCGCCAGCTGCTCCTCCTCCCCCCGCCAGGTGCCTCCAGAAGAACACTTAATGCCTCAGCAAAACACTAAACACTGTGTCTTGCAGAAAGCACACTAAGGCCACGCTCAGCAGTGAAGGACGTGACTTGATTTCATAAGCTAATGGAAGCGAGGAGGATCATTACAGCTTGCATGCATATATGTGTGTGTGTGTGTGTGTGTGTGTGTGTGTGTGTGTGTGTGTGTGTGTGTGTGTGTGTGTGTGTGTGTGTGTGTGTGTGTGTGTGTGTGTGTGCGTGTGTGTGTTGCATGCACCAACATTTTACCAGTATTAAGCCCTTCAGTAGCATGACATGTTTCCATATTCATTCTGCTTACTATATGGTGATTTTATACAGCTTCAGAAACGTATGTGGGCGGATTAAAATAGTGAAGACTGTGGCCATTAATCTTCTGACCTCCATAGATCTTTCCTAATATTAATAAAATTTAATAGTTCACAAATCTCAAGGTAAAAATGTCCCAGTATTGAAAGTTAAAGAAAGCACTGGAAAAATGTAATGCCGTATATATTATTCACAGAAATTTTTGCCTGAAAATTTGAGGTTTACGACTACATAAAATACACAGTAATTTCCAAGCGTTTCCAGAAAAAAAAATAATAAATAAATAAAAACACTGTGGTCACATTTTTACGTGTTGAAGAGTCTGCCCTAGAAAATACGAAAAATAAAAGCTTAAATATGACTATAAAAAAAATATCAAAAGACGTCATTCCCCCAAAAAGACTTAGCCAGTTCAGTCTACACGATAAAAAAAAATAATAAAATAAATAAATGCAATGAATAACAAGACTTCATGAATCAGTGTACGGATGAATGAAGCTGTACAAACAACCGACTTTCTCCACAGCCTGTCGCCAACACACTCCTCTGGCTCATATTTTCAAACACTTCTGTGCTTCTCCACTATTTCGAAAGGTTTATCCCAATTTACACGAGTTCTTAAGGTGTTTTTACGGTTCTAGAGGCCGACTGACGAGATATTTACATGATTAACAGGAGAAACACTCTTGAAAACCCGGTTAGTCATCTCTGTGGCCTTGGAAAATAGTCGTGGCGAGAGAGCAAAGTGCTTCTAAATACGGACATCTGTACTGCACTACCCATTAACACCTGCTAAGTCTATATAATCGAGTACCCAGGCAACCAAAGCAGCTACACTCCATAAATAAACCATACACAATCTGCATTATATAAATTTCCTCTGCTTAACCCATTCAGAACCATGATGTGTTTCTATATTCATTCTGGTTACTATTTGACGATTTCATGTCGCTTCAGAAACTCATGTTGGGTATTAAAATCGTGAAGACTGGCCATTAATCTTCTAACCTCCATAGACCCTTCCTATTGCCAATAAAATCGCCTAATCATACCCAAACCACAGGTAAAAATGTATCCCAATACTGAAGGGGTTAAAAAGACTGAGCAGCTCCCTCATGATTCTGCCGGTTGGAAAAACGTACAGTGTAGCTTGTAACGGTCCCATGCATCCTGGTCTGGCCACACACCGCTGCAGGGATGGAGGGACGAGAGACGAGGATCTGTTTCGCTGCGGGGTACGAGAGGCGGCAGGAAATGTTTAGGCCTACGCTTGAGGTGAAGGAAAACCGGTAAGAATTCCACTTAAAATGAGAAAAAGGTACAAATAAATATGAGTTATAATAAGTTTTCTAAAAGGTTGATTAAAGGAGAGACAGAGAAAACACACACACACACACACACACACACACACACACACACACACACACACACACACACACACACACACACACACACACACACACACACACACACAGTTAATCGACACATGTATACACACAAACATAAACCAGACGACGAAAAAGATAAAATAAATCAAAGAAAAAAACAGAGAAAGCGAACGAGAGGAGGCGAGTGAGAAGGAAGGACGGGCAAGTAAGTAGTGAGCGAGGGAGGGCGAGGGCAGACAGGCCACTGGACCGGGACAGGAAAGGAATGTGACGGTAACACGATCACGCAGAGCAGACCACGGCGCTGAAAAACCCTGCCACGCCACCATAACCTGAACTCCTTATCCCCTGCCCGGCCCGAGCCCCACTACTGCCTTGCCACCTCGCCTGAAGCTCTAAGGGGAAGGAACTGAACTGACACACGCTGGATAGAGGAAGCAGACGAGCCCTCCCGCCGGAAACACCTGCATGTACTAGTTTTGCTTCCTACGGCGAACTTGAACTCTGGCCCCGGACAAGAACTTAATAGCACCAATCTCATACCGTCTTCCCGGGCCCTAGAAAACCCGCTGAGAGGGGAAGGTCGAGGGCCACATTGTGAAGACCAAGACCGAGAGAGAGAGAGAGAGAGAGAGAGAGAGAGAGAGAGAGAGAGAGAGAGAGAGAGAGAGAGAGAGAGAGAGAGAGAGAGAGAGAGAGAGAGAGAGAGAGAGAGAGAGAGATATCTAACTTTAGCATGCCGTTCAAGCCATTAAGGCCACCAATAGATAAGAGAATAACGGCGCTGGCACCAAACCCATTACCGCTAATAGCTAATTCCACGCCATTAGCCGTATATGTCACCTGTAATAATCACGCCACGCACCACGATGGCCAGGAATCAATGAGTCACGCCGGCTTGCCTCCACACCACGCACTGCTAACTAATTAACAATCATGGAAGTTCAACTGAGATGTCACCGACCTTGGAAAATGAGAAGTCAGTTTTTTTTCACTCATTCTTTCTTTTTTAGGAAAGGAAAACCACGCCAACCGCTCTCGTGTGACCGGCGTGTCCAGCACCGTGGGAACAAATCCAACACCTGGTAAAATGACGAGGTAGAAAAGTATAGCTTACTCTATTTCACGGTGAACACAGGGAAGACCGCGACGCGAAGGTGAGCAGACGATGTGTGAAAAGACAAAAACAGACAAGGGAACAAAAGGTTGAAGGGTCACAGTCCTATCCAGGTGGTGTGGCCTCTGTACCCTGCAGGCGGGCCGCGGGACCTTCCGTAGCCCCGGGCGACGCTCCGGGACACGCCGAGACCCACACAGCAGGAACTTGTGGAGGCGCTGCGGCTGCTCGTGTCCCTTTATCCACCAGCCAGCCAGACAGCCAGCACTGCCATACTCGCTCCTCATCTGCTTCACGGGGCAGTTGTGCTCTTTTACCTCCAGGACAGGCAGGTGGCGACTTCCTAACCACTAGCACTACATTCACTTACAACTGTAGTGTCTGATAGTCTCGTGAAATCATCCCTGCCCACGGTCTATAGTACTCGCAAGACTAATCTGCAACACAAAGATCGGCAGCAGTCTTTCTTTCAGGGTTCCCGGCGTCTGTTTACTCTCAAACCATCCAAGCAAAACGTCCGTATCTCAACTCTCCATCTACTTCTCCGTCAGCCCCGCCTATACCTCTGCCATCTCTGCAACACTGCGCGGCAAACTCACCTGAGACTTAGCCAGGTAACCCTCTCTCATTTGTTTCCCGCAGCGTGTTCCAAAGTTTTACACAATGCAGGGAAAAAATCTATAACGTGAGGCAACTTTCTCTTTTCTTTCGAGCCCTCTCCTCTCCTCTCTCTCTCTCTCTCTCTCTCTCTCTCTCTCTCTCTCTCTCTCTGAAGGCATGGTACCACAAATAATGGACGCAGGCAGGCAGATCATTACCACCATACCATGACCGGGAGGATACTGGAGTCACGGAGGCAGTGTATTCCCCCCAACCACGCGGCCTGCTCCTCGCTACACCAGCCCTCTCCTACCGCCACGCCGCCGCCGCCCTCATGCACACCCCGGCCAGACGAATCAACAAGTACTCCTCACCTAGTTCAGTGTTCAGCAAGCAGGAGAGAGCGAGAGGTGCAGACTGGCGAGCGGGAATGGTTAATAAAGAGTGTAAAGGGGACGGACTCTCACAGGCTGGCTAACAGTGACGTGGCTGCGCTGGAGGTGGTGGTGATGGTGGTGGTAGAGAAGACCTTCCCCCCCCTCTCCTCCTCCTCAGTGTCCCTCATTACGACACAATTACATACCAGTGTTGTGTATATATATTTTTTTCAAATTTTCAAAAGAATGTGATTTTCGTGACGTTCATAAGTTCACAGTGCTGGTTCTCGCCCACTCCCGGTTGACTGGCGCTGGCTTCACTCCTGAACTATTGTGGAAATGCGAGGTAGTCAGTGGATAGCCAGATCAATTCACATACCACGCGCTTTCATTATTCTAGGTATTGGAAAACAGGCCCCACCAACACCAAGAGAGTTATCTACACATTGCCTCTATCACCATCACCAACACCATCACTCACACCAAGTCATCACCAGGATAGAGAGCCAGAAACGGTACAGAGAAAGAGAGAGAGAGAGAGAGAGAGAGAGAGAGAGAGAGAGAGAGAGAGAGAGAGAGAGAGAGAGAGAGAGAGAGAGAGAGAGAGAGAGAGAGAGAGAGAGAGAGAGAGAGAGAGACAGACAGAGACAGAGAAACACACAGACAGACAGACAGAGAGACCGTCCAATACTGACAGCCTTTAGTGATGAAGTTTATACACACAGCCATCATCACCACCACAGCCACCACTACCAACACCACCACCAGCACCAGTAGATTTACATTACATTCAGGTACCGACAACAAAGCATGAGGTTCCAAATATTCACACGTGTAAAATTAAATAAAAATTGCACAAAACCCGAAGACCGAATTCTGAAACTAAGTTAAAAAAAAAAAAATGTTGAGAGAAGGAGACAGAGAGAGACAGACCCACCAATAGAGAGAGAATACCTTTATCTACTCAAAATACCGAAGTTCACTGATATTAGAACCCTGCATATCAAAATCCTCTCAACGATAGGACATATTCAGAGCACAGTAACTCACCACCAGCCAATAACACGGACGAAGGCAAGACGGGCTGATGTAGCAAATAACGTGGGTAAAGACTGTGATTCCTGATGTCACTAACACAGGCTGACCGAGTGACTTTTGCCGTGAGAGAGAGACAGAGACAGAGACAGAGAGAGAGAGAGAGAGAGAGAGAGAGAGAGAGAGAGAGAGAGAGAGAGAGAGATTAAAAGCATCATTACTTACAACCCCTCAATAGTTTTTGAAGTCGAACTAAAGGACCTAACATATGAAGAACGGCTGAAGGAAATGGGACTAAAGGACCTAACATTTGAAGAACAGCTGAAGGAAATGGGACTAAAGGACCTTACATATGAAGAAAAAGGATATAAGAAGACTGGAAAGGATACAGAAGATTGCTACAAAGATGGTGCCGGAACTAAGGGGCCTAACACTACACAAAACATTAATAGAGACAAACAGAAACAAAAAAAACACAACTAGAACGACAGACAGGATAGAAAAAATAAAGGGATGCATACTTTCCCTCATTTCCCGTACACAAAACAGACAGACAAGGAAACCTGCATGCGTGACGAGCCTCCGGAAATACCAGCGTGATGCCTCTCGCAAACACTACCTTGCCGGGAACGCACAGAAAGGAACAAGGCAAGAGGGAGAGACTGAGGGAAAAATAATACAAGGAGGAGCCTCACTGTACACGATAATGACCTCGTGGTATTTAAACAGTGAGTCACGCGTTCTCAAGAATACCACTGTGATATCCTTGTTATTATTAATGTTGTTGTTGGTGTTGTTGTTGTTGTTGTGGATGATGATGATGATGTTCCTATAACTGCTGCTACTATTACTTCTACTTCTACAAATACTACTACTACTACTACTACTACTACTACTACTACTACTACTATAAAACTAGGAAATTGAAGGTCATGTTATAAATTCACTTCGTTTCGAGATACCCATAGTTAGAATACATCAAGAAACAGGATCGAGAGAGAGAGAGAGAGAGAGAGAGAGAGAGAGAGAGAGAGAGAGAGAGAGAGAGAGAGAGAGAGAGATAACGTCCCGATTCATATATTGTTACGTTCATAACCAAGCAATTTTATATCAGATGGTTTGAAATACTTCTTCTAATTACGGGGAAAGTTAAAACATCAATTACCCAACTATTGTACGCATTTCAGGACTCCTCACGGCCAACACGCACCTCTGCACTGCCTCGCCATATAAATCAAGACCAGGATCTGCGTTGCTTATCAATACAACAGTGAAAAAAAGCCATCCAAGTTCTGATACCCACGAGCGAGGCAGGAACTTGGTGGTCTCAGGTTGCAGGCCTCGTTTGTTTACCCAGGGATGCCACACCTGAGGAACGCCACGCCTACTACACTGCCACGATATACCAGACGCGGTATTGCTCAGCTCATAACGTTTTCTTTGCCCTGGTGAGTATGAGGTCTGTCTTTAGAAATGCTTTGCTCTCTCACCACGACTCCACGACAATTTTCCAAGGCCACAGAGATGACTAGCTGGGTTTTCTAGTGTTTCTCCAATTAATAATGTAGATATTTTGTCACTATGCCTCTAAAACTGTAAAAATGCCTTAAAAATACGTGTAAATTTAATCTCTTCAATACTGGGATACATTTCTACTTGAGATTTGTATACGATTAGACCGTTTTATTGACATTAGGAAGGGTCTATGGAGGTCAGAAGATTAATGGCAACAGTCTTCACTATTTTAATCCTCATACGAGTTTCTGAAGTTGTATGAAATCACCAAAGTAAGCAGAATGAATATGAAAACGCGTCATGACCAGTGCTGAAGTTGTTATATATTTTGGGGTACATTGTAGTAGTAGTAGTAGTAGTAGTAGTAGTAGTAGTAGTAGTAGTAGTAGTAGTAGTAGTAGTAGTAGTAGTACCTTGCCTTTTCATTACTGTCCCTCTGCCTCCTGTAGCTACTGACAACATAACACTCACTACAATCTTTGAGCAAACCTGAACGATCTTACTAAGCAAAAATGTACCAAAAGGCTATAAAAATAAGGTTTAAACTGCTCGATTACTACTGTCACTGATACTTTTCTACATTATACAAAAAAACTAAGAGTACTCTGCTTTTATTGAACGTAAGTCACTGAAATATGAAGCTTAAGAAATTTTGCCACTTGAGGAAACACGAACATGGTAACACTCACTCTACCGATGCTCTTGGCCACTGCTTGACTTGACTACGAGAAAAGATACTGCAACTTGATCTTGTGTTCCTATCAAAACCATACCAAAATTTTCTAAACTATATAATCAAGTATCTTACATATTAATTGATGATTTACTACAATTTTTTTTTTTTTAAATGTACCAGGAACATGAAAGTAAACCCAGCGGTGAGTGAAAGCATCATCCATTGCTAATGTCAATAAAACCGTCTAATCACACTAACAATTCATAATAAAAATACGTCTCAGTACTGAATGGGTTAAAATCTTCAACAAATAGACTATATCTCCAAACTCTTCAACAAATACTTTCCTTTAATTCCTGCAACACAAGAAACCTTTCAGTGAGTATCTTGTATTCGTACAGCATGGAAACCTTTCAGTAAATACTCGTTCAATACTCCTAAAACACATAGAAGCCACCAGTATATCCTCGAGTTGTATTCCTGCATCACAGTGAGCCTTCATAACAGTGAGCTACAGGCAGGGGACGGCACCACGCTCTCCCACGGGATCCTACTTCCTGTGACGGCCAGCAGGATTCCCACGAGGCCAGGAAAACGTGTAAGACTAGGACATTTTAAAAGCAGCGTGGAAAAAAATGAAATGTATGAATCTTTAGAGAAATTTCACTGATATTGCAGGGAAAAAAATTGGCTTAAACGGAGTCAGGAAATTTGCCTCTCTTTTTATTTGTGCTGTTCGTTCTATCCTGGTCTTCTTTACGTTCCCCCTCCTTCCTTCGATAGACAGTGCTTCATTTATTTTGTCTCATTGAAGTTCGTGATTTTATTTTTATTTTGTATTGTGTTGCGAGTGGAGGGTTGGCGGTATACAAACACACATTTTTGCTTTCTCTTCTCCTTCCTTCCTTCATCTATTTTTTCTCATATAGAAGTGATCGTTGTTAATTTTGTGTTGTGTTGTGTGAAAGGGTAGCTGTACACACACACACACACACACACACACACACACACACACACACACACACACACACACACACACACATTTTTCTTTCTTTCTTCTTCCTTCCTTCCTTCGACATACAGTGCTTCATATAATTTTTCCTTTTATGAGTGTAGAAGTAAGTTGTTGTTTTTTATAATTTTGTGTTGTTTTGTGTGTGAAGGGGTAGCGGTAAACACACACACACACACACACACACACACACACACACACACACACACACACACACACACACACACACACACACACACACATCTTCGCTTTCTTTCTCCTTCACATCACAATTTCTACGTATTTTTGTCCGTTCTTTCGTTTTTAATTGGCATCTTTCATCAAAGTTGCCGTTTCATTTTTGTCTTTCATTTTTCACTTACGAAGTATTTATCTGTCTTTTCCTTCCTTCTTCCTCCCTTTTATTGCTATTCTTTCTTTCCACACACACACACACACACACACACACACACACACATAGACCGTACAAATACACACGCTTTCCTAGCATGAGCACGGAGGCAGCAGCGGGGGTCAGCATGAGGGCCAAGCAAGCACTCAAGCACGTGATGAAAGCGTCTGATGGGAGCCTCTCGTACAGCGCCGCGCCAGCTGCTGCCAGAATACACAACTGCCAAACTGTGAAATATTTGAGAGTGAATGGAGCTGAACCTAGGCACCAGATATTCCCTTGCTTAACCCATTCAACACTGGGAAACATTTTTGCCTTGAGATTTGTGTACGATTAGACCATTTTATTGACATTAGGAAGGGTCTATGGAGGTCAGAAGATTAATGGCCACACTCTTCACTATTTCAATCCCCCCACATAAGTTTCTGAAGCTGTGTAAAATCACCAAATAGTAAGCAGGATTAATATGAGAACGCGTCATGGTATTGAAGGGTTAACACTATCATCGCTGAGAAATACCTCGAAACTGCACCGTGTCATTCCAGAATAGAGAAGCAAAAAGTGTGTTCGTATAAAGTGTGTTCGTATAAAGGGTTTCCTGGGAGATGGAAGAGTCAAGACAACCGTAACCTTATACCTTTCTGTACCAGGACGCGTTTTTATATTCATTCTGCTTACTATTTGGTGATTTTATACAGCTTCAGAAACTTATGTGAGGGATTCAAATAGTGAAGACCCTGGCCATTAATCTCCTGAGCCCCATAGACCCATCCTAATGTCAATAAAATGAACCAATCTTACACAAAACTCAAGGTAAAAATGCGTCCCAGTACTTAAGTGGTTAATCTCAACACGATTGTGATAAATGTAACATACACATCACAGAACAAATTTAAAGAGGAAGAGGTTAAAGGAAAGAGGCAAACTTGTATATGTATCGCCTTCAGTTATGAAAGTCAAGTCATTACAAGCCTTTTAACTAAAACCTTTATGCAATACGAAGCTGTCACACTCAACAGCTGAATACATTGGCTCACTGGCAGCTCAATGTTATGCTGTCACGGTGCTCTCTACAATTCGAACAATGCATACACAATTTGCATACCAGCTTAACAATCCCAAACAGCATTGTGTGTACACCATCCACACCACTCACCATGATAGCGGCAGGCAGGTGGTGGTGTACCGTGCGCCAAGCTGCAACACTTCACCCCTGCCACCACCATAACACTACATCACGGGCACATCTCATCACCGTGAATGCATAAACCCATAATTGGCTGCGTAACGGTCCACACCAGCACCACCACAGCCTGCGTCATTCATCTCTTATTTAACTATTCTCTAACACTGGGGTAGAAAGGCCTGTATTCTGAAACGCTTTGCTCTCTCACCATCACTGCTCTCCAAAGTCCGCATGTGAAGATACTCGTGTTTTTTAAGAGTATTTTATAGTTCTGGTGATAGATTGACAAGATTTCTAGTTTATTAAAAGGAGAAACTGTCTTCAAAACCCGGCTAGTTGTCTCTGTGGCCTTGAAAACTTGTCGTAGTGAGAGGGGAAGGCGTTTCTGAATACGGGCTTAAATGCTGTCCAGGATACAAAAAAAAAGTAGGTACAGGTTATAATGAACTTTTGGTACACAGCGAGAAGCGTGCACGGGAAGCCATACGGTATAGTGTACTGTGTGTGTGTGTGTGTGTGTGTGTGTGTGTGTGTGTGTGTGTGTGTGTGTGTGTGTGTGTGTGTGTGTGTGTGTGTGTGTGTGTGTGTGTGTGTTGCACCGTCCTTAGCCACAGCCTCCACAATGAAGCCGCAAAACAGTCCTAGGCAAGCACGTCAGCATTACATAATGAAGCATCTCTTAGTCACGAGTCTCTTCCTTACTCGCACCAAAACACAAAACTTAACTGAGAATAAAACAACCTTGAACCAGAACACGAAGGAAAAAGAGTCGAGTGCAAGCAGACAGACACCACGATAACCGATACAGTCATTCAGTTCAGTATTTATCCAGGTGAGTGGGCGCCAGACAAACGATGCTGGCTGTCAGTGAGTTTGGCGGGGCGATGTGGTGAGGCGGGCGGTGGTGAGGCAATAAGTATTCAGAGACACTTTGCTCTCTCACCACGACTATTTTCCAAGGCCATAGAGATGATTAGCGGGGTTTTCTAGAGTGTTTCTCCAATAAATAATGTAGAAATCTTGTCACTCTGCCTCTAGAACCGTAAAAACACCTTTAAAAATTCATGTAAACTTAATTAAAAGCCTTTAGAAACAGTGGAGTGAAGGAAAATGTTTGATAATACAAATCAATAATAGACTGGGCTGGCGAGTTTCCATGCCCTATTGATTGCACCTGACTGGCTGGTTGTGTCGCTCAGTGTGTAAGTTAGTACCCACCTTTGTGTTATGTTGAGCCATCTACTTATATTAGCTATATTTCTAACACTAGTGACTGTTTGACTAATGTTTGTTCCTTCGCATCGCTTAATCTTAACCCCTTCAAAACTGCGACACACCTTTACATTGAAATTCGTGTACAATTGGACTCATAACTGTAAGAAGGGTGTATGGAGGTCAGAGGATTAATGGCAACAGTCCTCACTATTTTAATCCCCCACATGAGTTTCTGAAGCTGTATAAAATCATCAAATAGTAAACAGAATGAATATGAAAACGCGTCATGGTACAGAAGGGGTTAAAGAATACTTAGGTGACGGCATTCTAATCTATTTTTAAAGGTATATTTCTGTATTTGGACCAATGTGAATTTTGTACCTTTCACTTTACTATAAACCTGCATATTTTGGTCAATAAAACTAACTAACTAACTAAATCAAGTAAACTCAACTCAACTCAACTGAACGCGCGCTCATCAGAACCTTAAGTGCTTCATCATGACAACACAAACATGACGGTCAGTACAACACCTCGCGTCACGTCACGTCTTTGTTGCTGTGTAGTCTGCCACCCATTCACCTAGTCACAGACACAGTAACAAGGAAAAACACGATAAATAAAAAATAAAATGCTTTGTACACTACGGAAGTCAGGAGCATAGAACCGGACTTCCTACTATGCTTCTTTCTTTCTCTTTTTTATTCGCACGACAATGACACCTGTATGTAGTCAATCACATCACTTTTTTCCCCCAGCAATGCGAGGAGCGCCAGCCAGCCAGAGGAAGCGTCCCATTACAAGCACCACAGCTACCTATGTACACTCCATCACGCCGCTGACTCTCCGCTTGTCTCACTGACTCGTCTGAACATTGTTTCCGAGTGTGGTGTTTCCGGTGATTGAAGATCTAGGCTGCACCAGGACGTGAGCACCCACTCCCCCAACGCACACACACACACACGCTGCTCTTCCCCTGACAACGCACTCTTCACTCTAAACAATCCCACGTACTTTTTATCTTTCTTTCTTTCTTGTCTTGGATTTATTTTCCGAGGGTGTCATGTCACTTTCTTCTCATTTCAAGCCCTAAATACAGAAAACTTTCTTCTCCACTAATACACCATGTCCTAAATACAGAAAGGTAGATAATACAAACATTGCATTTATCTTTTCACTCCACCTATCCGACCACTACTTATAAATTTCATGGTTTGATTTCTTACATTCATTTTCTGCATAATTTCTATCAAACTAGAGGAACAGATGGGCCTATTTCTTATTGTTCTTGTTACCTTAGCCAGTTTTCCCGTCTTACATAAAAAAGAAGCCATATACACTCAGTACTCACACACTTTATCTACCTGCCTTTAGCTAGATATCTTTCGTGTGTATCACTAAACGTATTATATAACTAACCTTTGATTTCAAACTTTTATATTATTTTATACGTAAGGACTATTTTCATAAACCACCAAGATCATTCATTAACAGGGTTCTCTCTCTCTCTCTCTCTCTCTCTCTCTCTCTCTCTCTCTCTCTCTCTCTCTCTCTGTGTGTGTGTGTGTGTGTGTGTGTGTGTGTGTGTGTGTGTGTGTGTGTGTGTGTGTGTGTGTGTGTGTGTGTGTGTGTGTGTGTGTAGATGTCGAACTGTAAATGAAATCATGAAAACCACCTAAATAAATCAATAAAATGAATAAATAAATAAACAAATAAAACCAAAAATCAAATAAACACACCTAAACCACACCAAAAACCCACCACTTGAACCACAACACCTCGCAAAGTCACTGTACCACAACCCACACCAACACAAACACTAACTAACTATACCCTTACTAAACTACCACTGAAAATGAAAAAAAAACACCTTTCAAAACCGCTACACAACACTAAACACTTACTATAATACCCATCAACCAATGAAAGTAACCATCAAAGCCAGAACAACTAAAACCAGGTACCAGTAGCACAATCTAGACGGCCAGAACACTTACTATAATACTCGTCAGCCTATCAAAGTAACCATGAAAGCCAGAGAGCCTCTACATTAATTACAACCCAATTAGAACTAGCACAGTTTAGACGGCAAGACGTTTACGAGGGCGACATGTGGAGATGAGCACTGAATGAGCACTGGCTGGCTGGCTGGTTGGCGGGAGGGAGGAAGCAGAGCGAGAGGAGTGTAAACCTGTGGCCACCGTCCGACTCACCTGAGGCATCTCTACTCAGTTTGCCGGAAGTGGTGGTGGCGGGGCAGACAAAGGGGAGGGGAGGCGGGAGGCAAGGAGAGGGAGGAGGGAAATGAAGGAGGATGCGAGTTAGAAGATGAAAATGGCCTCGGAATACTGGAAATACAACTGAGAGAGAGAGAGAGAGAGTAAACGAACATACCAAATCTTTCTGTGTACTACGAGCCATTGTGACTTCTATGTACATTATGTAATGCTGTAAAGTTTGAAGAGAGAGAGCTTCAGAAACTTAAGTGGGTGATTTAAATATTGAAGACTCTAGCCATTAATCTTCTGATCCTCCATAGTTTCTTCCTAATATAAATAAAATCGTCTAATCGTATCCAAAACTCATGGTAAAATTGCGTTCTAGTACTGAAGGGGTTAGAATAGTGAAGACTTATCTAACCATTAATCTTCTGCCCTCCACAGACAATTCCTAATGTAAATGAAATCGTGTAAATGTATCCAAAACTCATTGCAAAATTGCGTTCTAGTACTGAAGGGTTAGAAAAGTGAAGACTCTAACCATTAATCTTCTGACCTCCACAGACCCTTCCTAATGTAAATAAAATCGTCTAAATGTATCCAAAAGTCGTGGTAAAAATACGTTCTAGTACTGAAGAGGGTCAAAAGTACTAAAGTTGTAGGAATATAGTCGAGAAGTAAAGGATAACATTCCTCCTATTCCACAGAAAGCAGTTACATTTCTGCGAGCGCGTTCACCGTCAACATAGCAGTGATGTAAGGCAACCTCAAAAAAAATCCATCGCAACCCAGCCAGTATTCTGAACCAAGTGACGTCATGACACCACAACCCCGCACCAAGATAAACCACAATGTCATACAGCCAACACGATGGAACATGTATAAGGCTTGTATTCTCAAACACTGCTGTACCTCACCTCCACTATTTCAAAAGGCTTTATTTAAGTTTACATGTGTTTTTAAAGGTGTTTTTGCGGTTCTAGAGGCAGAATGACAAGATTTCTTCATTATTAACTAAAGAAACACTCCTGAAAACTCCGCTATTCATCTGTGTCTCTTGAAAATAATCGTGGTGAGAGAGCAAAGCGTTTTTGAATACTGACCTCAAATATTATGATTCGTTCTTCAATTCGGGTACGACACTTCTTCCCCACCACGCGTGATCCGACAAGGGTGGCCAGGATCAGCTACATTACCCTTTCCTTCCCTTACTACTGCTGGTGAACTAATCATATCCCATTCACGTTTCCTTCAGCTGTAAGAGCCAGCGTTTTATGTAGGGAGTAATGGTACACTCCTACAATTATTCACTCCTACCAATAACTTACGAGAGACGGTTCATTCCCTCTAAAATTCGTGCCTATAATAATCCACGTATTTTTGGAAACCTTTCGTCAAAATATGCATGTAAAAAAAAGAAGGAATGCGTACTGAAAATAGCTATCAACTGACACTCATGCGTCCTTAAGATAGTCATAAGGCCCCACTCACGAGACCGGTTGCGAGGGAGGAGAGGGAGAAGGAGGGAGGAAGGAAGAAGGGAGGGCGGGAGGGAGGAGAGGAAGGAGGGACAATGTGGTGTAAAGAGTGTAACGACAGAGCTGCCAAACACCACACGCTCCAGAATGCTCCCACCTACCACTGTCACTTTTCGGAATGCTTACATCTGAAATCAAACACACTCATACCACTTGACAGCTAATAATACACGACGCATCTGCCATCATATCACGCAATAATAATGCAGCTAAGTGGTAACCCTGCCGAGGGGAAGTTATTAGTTGCCAGAATGTTGTCGATGAAGGATTTGCAGTGTTTATGTCCATCTTCATCCAATGCCCTGGTCCCGTTCAAAGCTCCCCTGCATGAAGAGACGCTCACTTACTAGTCTTTCATACAATGGTCATCGTGAGCGCTTCAGAGTATGTATGATGGCGCGTGGGAATGACCAGTAAATGCAGCACCGGCACCTGCGTTATATGTGCTGGCATGACTGACTCACCCGCAGCGATACTGAGGAAGTACACCACCGTTTGTTTCTTCCTGGCGGGAAGAATGCTACAAAGGAGTCATCAGCATATTATCTGCCTGTACTCAAGGCTTGTCCGTGATAGACTGTAATGTTTGTCCCTGAACCACGTCACTATATATGAGCTAACATGGACATTCCCGACCATTGCCTTCCATATGAAGTATTTGTTATTTGTAGTAGTATAACAAAGCCTCGACTTAACACAATTTAATTGCCTCTGTGACTGATGATGCATAATCAGTGTATAATTCTAACAGGTAAGCGTCACGTCTAATGTTTATCATGGCGCACGTTTAGTGAAGAATTTCCGAATGAACCACGAAAAATAAATACTGGGCTGAATCAACATCTCCTCTCCAGCATAGTAGTGTGATGACAGACAGAATGGTGTGCGCACAGTGGCCAATCTACCTACACTGTTCACTGTTTATTAATAAAGGCAAACATGAAGCTTGGACTCAGGGGACAACCATGCCATAAAGAAATAAACAAAATGAAGCACTTGCACCACCACCACTGATGAGTGGGGCATCACATGGCCGATATCCCGGGTGTAATTCAAGCCAGGAGGCTCGTCTGGTGTGTTGGTTTGTAAGCACTCAGTAAAATCATGTGTTGCGGCGCCGCACGGGTGGCGTCAGTGGCCGGGCGCCGGGTGGGGCTGCTCAGCGCTGGGGGGCTGGCACCTGGCTGCCCCTTCACGTTTACATTTCCCTAGTGCCGTGACTTCCTCCGCCAAGCCCCAAAGACTGCCTCTGTCTGGCCATTAATAAACGTTCAGTTTACCTGCTATTTTGAGAACTGCACGGTCGGCCGGGTCCAACTGAAGGATGCTGAGGGGCTTGTCCTTAGCCCACTCGTCCAGGGACTGACGGTCGAACTCCATGGCTTCCCGCTCCCCGGCACTGGTTTGTGAGTGGTTCCTGGCCACCTTAGAGGAGCATGTGTTCGAGCAGCACCTCCACCACCATCACCACCTGCTCGGGGTTTAACTCAGCTGCCCTAGACACAAATCAACACGGGAAGCACCAAATCAATACTATACTCCACACAGCCGGTAGGCATGACTCACTGCAACTATACGTGAAGTGCAAGTCACGGGTTCACTGCAATAGCGACTACCACACAGCGGGTGGCAGGATGCCGGCGTGGGGCAGCAAGGGCAGTAGGGTACGCATGCTGTGCCCAAAGAAGCGGAGCGTCGCACACCCACACCGTACAACCTTCCCACCAACACTGACTGAGTTTTGACTCGACTCCCCCCTCCCCTTGCTGGCCGCTACTCGCCTCGACGGGTCTGCCAGACGTCATCATTTTGACAGTATTACACAAGTCTTTCTATTTCCCCTCCCTCTCCGTACCTCGTAAACAGCAAGCCAGGGGATTTCAGACATGTATATTTACGTAATTCTCAGGCTAAATAAAATGTGTGTATGGGTGCGCCCTTGATTGTTTATTGGTCCATCAGCCTTGCTTTACCGATCCACACACTGCAATGCTTAATGCTTGTCGCCATGCATTACCATCCAGAGGCGGTGATTACTGCTCATTCTCAAAACACATAACATCTCTGTACTCTTCACATAGGACAAATATTCCCAATAAAGTGTGGACAAACTTTCTTCATTTAGTTTTTATTTTTACTTATTTTTTTAGTTTCATTTATTTATTTTTTTTTTTTTTGTATCAAGAAGATGGTGCAAACAAATTGTTAAAATTATATATACGAACTTGCACAAATTTCGAATTTTAAGATTATTACTAATGCTGCAAAGCATACAAAATCTCTCTCTCTCTCTCTCTCTCTCTCTCTCTCTCTTGACAAGTTACTTCATAGATGATAAATAAGATCATCTAAAAAAAAACAATCCATTGAACTCTTTGCACAGGTGGAACACTGATTGCATCTAAACATGAAATGCTGAACTTTTGCACTGCCGAATGTTTACTGACATTAGACCAGATTTCATTACCTTTACCTTAAACTGTCTTTATATCTCTCTATTAGCATGCCATCTACTGTACATACGTGTATTTAGATTTTTTCCCTGCAGCAGATACTCAATATCAGCGCCACGTGTAGCGCAGCGGTCCTCAAAACACACCAATTGATGCTGAACATAAAAACTCGGTATCAGTGCCAGGGAGGAAAAAGCAGGAACCTTCAGAGACTAGACGGAAACAAAGAGGTTACACACACACACAAAAAAAAAAAAATGTTGATGCAAGCTGCCATTAAGTCGCTAAAGTGGACGTAGGTGAACACAGAACACGCCTTTCAAGACACGGTGATGAGGCGACCTGTCATCCCAAAGCCATGGTGGTCCCGGTGAGTCGAGGGAAGAGTGGCAGGATCAGCGTCGTCCTACGTCTGGTTCTGGCCCGTGATCCAGTCAATGCAGGTGGAGAAGTGAGCCACGGCCAGCTCTGTGTGAGACAAAGAAAGTTCCATTCAGAGTGTGGTTGTGTGTCTACCACCTTGACAAACCATAAAAATCAGTCTGCTCAAAACATGTGATTCACGTTTAGTAAGAGCAAAAGAATTTAATACACGCCTCGCTGAAGGAATTAGCGGAAATGATAACTCACAAGGAGATGAAGAAGGTGATAATCATGGCAATGTTACTGGTTGACATGATAACAGAGAAAATGAGTCTTTGTCCAAACGGAAGTATGTGTCAGGAAAGGCCAAGACTGCATAGAGTGACGCCGTGTACCACTCTAACGTAGTCTCCCCTGCAAGATGCCAGGCAAGGTTTGCTAAGTATGTGGTCCACCTCCCTTAGAATTGTGCTGGTGGTTACGGCAAAATCAGAAATGCTACAAGAACTGTGGACGCAAAGATCTAGAAGTGATTGATAACTAAAATTTTCCTCAGAGATAAACAATCCATGGAAGCCATAAATAAAATAAAGCAGATTTCATGATTCATCCTCAGGAACGTCAGGAATAGAAGTCTCGATTATCAATCTTATATTTAGCACTGGTCAGACATCACCATGATCATGCTGTGCAGTTCTGATCTATGCAATACACCTACAGGAAGAATATACGTCTGATAGAGTCAATACAAGACAGATGGAAAAAAAAAATCCTTACGAAAAAAACTGAAGTTATTAAATTTACATACTTTATAAAGGCGTATGTTAAGAGATAACTTGGCAGAGTTCTTCTAATGGATAAAAAAAAAAAAAAACAAGCTTGATAAACTTAAATTGGAAAAAAACCATGAAGATAATGATTCTGAAATAGAGAGGTGGATGAGATGAATAGCCTCAGTAATCAGGTTGTTAGTGCCGCGTGGGAAATTTCAAAAAGAAGATTAGATAAATTTATGAATGAGGATAATCGTTAAAGAAAACTAGTACGTTTGTTTCTTACTGACTTTCACGTATAGGCCTGATGGCTTCTTAAAGCTTTCCTTACTTTCTTTCTTTCTAACAAAAGAACATAAGCTGTAAGATTCCTGTAGGTCTTACACGCGGCAACCCCTATATAAAACATACTTATCTGTGTCTATCCTATTCACTTATTAATATAATCTTATAAAGCTCCCTATTAACTCCTTCAGTACCAGGAAGCGATTTCATATTCATTTTGCTTACTATTTGGTGATTTTATACAGCTTCAAAAACTCATGACGGATTGAAATAGCGAAGGCTCTTGCCATTAATCTTCTGACCTCCATAAACACTTTCTAATGCAAATAAGATCGTTTAATCACACCCAAAACTCAAGGTACAAAATACATTTCAGTACTGAAGGATTAACTCTCCACTAAAAGTCTGGCTGCTAACTTCCTTCCAGTCATCTACCACTTTAATTGAAATTCAGTAAACTTATCTATTTTTTCTAACTCTATCACATTTCATCTTGTAACTTCTATACCGTCATCATTATCATTAGTAAGGCTTAAAGCAATGAGAAATAGATAAACTGTCTCAGCTTTCTATTGATTTTCCTGAGCGATAGAAAGAGGCGTCTTCACTACCAATCAGTCACTGTTCTGCTTTAATGAGTAAGAGTATGGAAAAGAAATAAAGAGGAGGAGAAGATGGAGGAGAAAGAATGGCCGTGATATCAGTAGTAGTAGTTGTAGTAGTAGTAGTAGTAGTAGTAGCAGTAGTAACAATAGTAGTAGTTATTATAGTAGTAATAATAGTTGCAGTAGTTCCAATCAAAACTAAAAACTTTATATATCATTTACATACACACAACTGGTGAGAAAATGATGAGAATCGAGCCATGGATAATAGAAATACAAAGGATTAACTCATAAATATTTAGGTTGGCATGGAACCGGGAGGAAAAGTCTGCGGTGAATGCTACCAACGTGTGTGTGTGTGTGTGTGTGTGTGTGTGTGTGTGTGTGTGTGTGTGTGTGTGTGTGTGTCATCTCTGAAATCCCACATAACACAGACGATCGATGGCCGAGTTAGAGGTGAGGGGGTGGGGTGGAAGGGACTGGGAAAGGGTAGGTAGGTCGTTGACACCACACACTCACTCACAGTTGACATTTGATGAGGCCTCTGTCAGTGCGGTGATGATCCTTTCAGTCCTTACCAGAAAAATAAATAAATAAAATGGAATAAAAAAAAACTGACGCCGCGTATTGATAAACTATAGAGCTTTTGGTCCACACACAACACTCTTTTCCTGCCCACCATATGCATCAAAGTAGTTATAAAGGTTAGGTGTCTGCTGTCATTTTTTTTCGATGCAGGAACTCGAGTCAGAGCAGCTAAAAGTTGTCAATCTGCAGAGCCTTGCGTCAACCTCCCTACACACTCCGCTGGTCGGTAAACTCTTGCTCTCAGGGACAGATAACTCAAATGATCGGAGGTGAATCTATCCCTACCCTGGTGTGCAATGCGATCCTCATACACACACACACACACACACACACACACACACACACACACACACACACACACACACACACACACACACACTAGTAAAATATTGGAATGTCACCCAAGGAACGAAATTAATCAATGTAGAGTCGAAATATAAGAAAAAAATCACCTGGTATGTTTTATAATTTTGATGCTGACTGATGCTTTGAATGTAGAATTATCCTTATAAGAGTAAAAGAATGATAATAATAAAAAATAAGTTGTCCGCACAGACCAGTGATGTAACGCAAGGACACGATGAAAGCGGTTCTCACAATTTCCTGGGAGATGAAGTGATGAGTGGATGTAATTGGAATTCTTTTTGTATTGTCAGGAATGAAGGCAAGAGTAGATGGCACGTGGTCCTTCATTCACTCCCAGTATGTCCTCGTTTGATCCTAGTTAGACAAAGCTATCTACATCTTGCATCTTCATCAGGAGTTCAAGATTACTCATTGTCACATGCATCTTTTACTACATGGGTGACTTGGTGGTCCTAGAGTGACATACAGGTACGCCTCGTCTATATTCACCACGACTATTACATCACATGCATCACAACTGTTACGCATCATCACAATTTCAAGCCATGGTAGGAGAGGTAATGTTTTCCACTTATGGTGAAAGTCTTTTAATTTAAGCCAACCCAACCTAAGCCAATATTTCCTATCGTAAGTAATCCCAACCCAACCCAACCCAACACAGCCCAACACAGCTCAAGCAAGCCCAGCACAACTCAAGCACAATACAACCCAACCCAACCTAACCTAACCTAATCTAACCTAACTTAACCCAACCAAACCAAACACAACCCAACCCAACCCAGCCAAACCTAACCTAACTTAACTAACCTAACTTAATCTAACCTAACCTAAGCTAAGTAAACATCTGATGAAGACTTAGCTACTTCACATTTCCCTACAACTGTATTCATAAGGTAACAGGAATCTTGAACGCAATGGAGAACAACAATTACGAAATCCAAGCTGAACCTGAGAAAATATACATATATAGGAAGTATCTGTGAACGAAACTGAAGTGAATAGTGATACCACAGTGAGTAGAGGTCTGAAGCTCACCTGGGTAGTGGCATCTCTTCCAGCAGCGCAGCGAGGAGGGGTTAAGGTAGGTGATGTAGTCGGTGCCGCAGACTGGACTGTAGTAAGAGGTGAAAATGCAGCGGTTCAGACACCCATCCCCTTCATACAGCTGTAATCCTGCCCCGGCCCTCGCGAAATCTGTAGGTATATGTATGGTTGTATTAGCATATAGATATACGTACTACATAATATATACTCATACATACAAGCATATCTATCTATCTTAGCTATCTAAAACAGTACGAGCACATCTTTACATACATTTATACATACATGCATACATATATATCCGTTTTCTCCTCTTTCTTCTCTTTCTTCTCCTCTTCCTCTTCCTCCTTATCGTCGTAATCATCACCATTACCATCACTTCCGTCACCACCACCATCCCCATCACCACCACCACCACCACCACAACAACAACAACATCATCATCATCATCATCATCATCATCATCATCTTCTTTAAATCTACTGCAGGACAAAAGGCTCACCAAAATCTTCAACTCATCTCCATCTGCTGTTCATCTATTCCAGGTCACCCCAATCTCACAACTCTCATCTTTCTATCTAATTCTCCTTCTGCTCTGCCTTCCTAGATAGCTAATATGTTGTTTCAGGTGTTAATTTGTCACCTGTTTAGCGTGTCACGTTTTCTCTCTCAGTCCTTTAGTTAATTTTTTTACTGTTATAATCTTTGCTGTCGATATTATTGCTGTTATTGTTGCTGTTATAGCCTCTCAATCCCTCACGTTCTCTTCTTACCTCTCCACGTCACGAGAAATATTATTCCAGCCATTCTTTTTAGTCCACTGTTAAGTTTTGATCGCAACAGTTTCGCAAGACTAAATTACAAGATACCAACGCATACAGTACGCACGTTGGAACTGGCTGAGCGAATCTTTCTCTCACTGTGAAAGATCCCT